>NC_056731.1:1353306902-1353371902 GCF_019279795.1 Protopterus annectens
TTGATGACTATTCCTCGAAAGGATTTAAGTAGCACACAACAGCGCAATGAGGAACAGTGAGGTCACAAAACAGGCTGACATAGGAAATTAAAACACAGCAGCATCAAAATAGAAAGGAACGTACTTCTGAAATTCGAGCAGAATCTGATTGGTTTTGTGTGAAGAAAGACTATGGTGAACATGCAGTACTATTTTTCTTCATTTTAAACAATGTGCTATGTTGTACACTATCTAAAACATTTTCAATATAGAAGGGAAGAATGCAAAATCACCCATCTTTCTTGTCCATGAAAAATATTTGTTGCAGTTATTAAAAAAAAAATCAGCCATAAAAGAGACTATTGTGATTTGCTGCCATCATTAGTCATGTTTTTTTTTTTTTTGCTTTAATTTTATTTTAGTTGGGACAAAGATTAGTATCTCACTTCAGGATATTGAAGCATTGCATATATTTATCTTTAAACTTTCTAGCAATAGACTAATTTTTGTTTTCGTTTGATCAGGATAGAGTTGGCATTTGCAGTATGTGGTATGAATTTAATACATTCCAGATAGCAAATTGTGTACTTGTGTTTTTGAGCCTATTTTACAATAAAATAGATAAATAGAAGAAAAGAAAATAATGCAATAATAGAATCAGTACTAAGGTATGTCAAATGGACAAAATGTTTTGGACAAGTAGTTTCATAGCCAGAAATAACAATAAGGAAAGAAGACAATAATGCAAATTAAATTTTACTTTTAACAGAAAGTGTCCTAGAATAAAAAGAGAAATTAATGGAGAGCTAAATATATAGAACTACAGAATGCAAGCTATTTATGATTAACAAAATGAGTCACACAATGGAAAGTTGGACAGGAAAAGTTACCTCATGAACTAAACCTGTGGGTAGTTATATGAAAACAAAGAAAGGATTCAAGAAAATTTGAAAACCACCGAAGAATTATAACGAAGATAGTAGACTATACAAAAGCAAATGGTATTATGAACTACTAGCAACATGGGAAATGGAATATGCTATATAAATAAGATAACAGACAAATTAATGACTGATAGTACTTTGTAGAAAAGAAGTGTGGTAGATTATGGGGCAGAGGTATATTTACAAATAAAATGGTAATTTATAATATGTTAAGGTTTGTGATTTAATAGCAAATACAGGTAGGGCTTTAGCAGTATGAACAAAAAGTAAGAATAAACCGGTGGTGATTGCTAATATAAGTACACCGCAATTGGTGAAGGAGCAGGTGATATTATTTGAATTAATTAGGCAGGTAACACTTTCTAAGATTCTGATAATATAATGAGTTAGAGATAAAATGATGCAATGTGAAAAATGATAGAAGAGCTCTATGTTGAATTTATGGGTAGAATTCACATTTTTCAATACTGTGATAGAAAATGTTATTAGTTTTTTTGTATTTTACATGTGCTGTGATTAGGTGGGTTGTTCACAAGATTGTTTTTGGCTGTGAACTAGACAATAGGCAAAAACATGTATACAATTTTACATAAATACTTTACCTGGAAAGACTTGGTATATAATCATGTTTATTTAGTTATGTTAGTTTTTGAAGTATGTCCGTTCAGTTATGTTAGTTTACAAGAAAAAAGTCACAAAGGTAATAAGGGAACACGAACATACAGTTATGTAATATTTAATTGTGATGAGTTTGTTACAATATTCATAGCTCAGAGATAATTATAGCTGTACCATCTTGTCAAATGCTGATAACAATGGAGTATTTATGTTCGTATTTACTGTGTTATTTACATTTGCAGTAATAGTTATATTGACATATGCACTAGGAGCAGGTTTTAGGGTCTTAGCAGTATGCCTGCAATTGCATAGGAAAGGAGGAGAAGGGTGGGTGGACCCTAAGAAGAAGAAATACAAATCATAAGTAGTAGAATTAGAGAAAGAAGAGGATGCAATGTGGAGATGAAGTACATGTGAATGTACAAATATATGAGAGTCAAGATTTTGGGAATCGAAACAATGGCATAGTGAGGAGTTGGTAAGGTGTGCTTGAAGTGCATTTCTGAAAATTCATAAGCTGGGTAAGTAAGGAATATAATGTAGCAGGAAGTATCAAACTTCAGGCTCCAACTTAGAGAATGATCTTTCTCAGTTTTGCAGAGAAGTATGTATTTTTTTCTTTTTTTCTTATCTTATATCACTGCAATCCGTAAAATGAATGTCATAGAATTTTATAACCAGACATATATATATATATATATATATATATATATATATATATATATATATATACATATATATATATATGTCTGTGTGTGTGTGTGTGTGTGTGTGTGTGTGTGTGTGTGTGTGTGTGTGTGTAAATATATATATATATATATATATATATATATATATATATATATATATATATATATATATATATATATATATATATATATATATATATATATATATATATATATATGATATACAATTGTATTATCAAACATTGAATGCACCAAAAAGTGAATAAAAAAACAGCAGACATTTTAGAGAAAATGTAAAATATTGGAAAAAAAAAAACAATTTTATGGAGGGGTGCAAACCCTGTACACCTTCACACCCCCTGTTAATTTCAGATACCAACTCTGAGATCTCACAACAGCAGGGAAGGACCAAATTCACAGATCTCTCTGTACAGCAATCTTACACTCAAGGCAGATATCAGGCTGAAAAAACAAGAAAAAAGAGCATTCACTGTTTTGAGCATTCCGCCTCATAGTTAGCAACAATATGTGTGCATAATATATCTGTCTCTCTATATAGATATAGATATAGATATTCCACCACTCTTTAATGCAGTAGAAATAAATGTATTAATCTAAAAAGAAATAGATCCATCCTTGTAGTTCTATATGGAGTAATACATTTATTCTGCTGCATTTCAGAATGCTGTTTTTCTCATGATGGAATATTTTTGCTGAACTGTAAACTTTCTGTGCATCTGGAGAAGCTTGTCTATATCTATATCTATCTATCCAACTATCTATCAAACATTGGTTTAGTCAACATCTGTTGACTCAACAGACTAAGATGATGGTTGACAGATGTGTGACATCTCAAAGATAGTATACATAATTAGCAGGGGGTGTGGGGGTAGAGCCCCCCCATATAGGGGTTGCACAGATATACAGATATATAAACACACACTCAGTGTAGTTATTTTGACTTAATCGCACTTGAATGAATCACAAATGATTGAACAAATTTGATTTATTTGACTGAAAATTAAATTCATAGAATCATATTTGACTGAAAAATTTTTATTTCTCCAAATATAACTTAAAAACTTGCTTTGCACCCCCTCCTTATTCAAATATACTAACTCCACAATCAGAGAATAGTGAAGAAAAGAGAAAATACACACAAAGCGAATCCCTGCTGACAGCTGTCCCTCAAATACACTTCATGGAAAACTTTTCTAGACCAAACATAACATAAAAATGAAAAAAAACATGCAGAATGAATCACTGTTCTGTACTTTACAGTTTTCAGTCATGGAAGATTCACTGAAATGAGGTTTCAGTCAAATGTGGTTTCAGCCAAATTTGTTTGGTCAATTATAATTCAGCAGAATGTGATTAAGTAAAAACAAATTATATATAATGTGTGTGTGTGTGTGTGTGTGTGTGTGTGTGTGTGTGTGTGTGTGTGTGTGTGTACACACACACACACACACACACACACACACACACACACACACACACACACACACACACACACAAATGTCATATGGCCATGATTTTTATACATCTATACTTACAGAAACTTACAACCTATCACAATCTAAAGTCTATTTTTGGCATCCATTTATCCCTAGTCAAGTCTATAACTCAGAAATGTTTAGACATTTTATAACAAACTTTTCAGTGTCACAAATACATCTACTCATCTACAGACTTTACTTAAAGTGCACTTTTAGTTATGAATTTTTGTTTGGAAATTCAGTTTTCTGTAATGTCTGTATTCTTTTCTGACTGAACACTTAGAATGCCTCAAAAGTGTACCTTTACAAATAATTAGTCCATGTACTTATAACTTGATATACAGTGTATTTGCCTTTTTTTTTACAAAAAGTGATGGTTATGTTTGTTGTGAACAAGATTTAATAGAATTTGCATGTTGTAATACTTTTTGTTAACAATTCAACATGCATATTAACAGAAAAGAAATAACTAACTCGGGGAACAAAAATGTTGCATTCAAGGCCATATCATCAGTTTCCCTACAAGTGATTGAAGTATGCTTCTTTCACTCACCAGTTTTCAAAAGATGAAGGCCAAAAGCCGGTGAGCTGAAAAGCCTATAAAGCACAAAACATCTTTTTTTGCAGCGAGGCAACCCCCACACACACACACACACACCCTGTGTGCAGGACTCCACCCTCAAATGATTTAGATCAACTCTACAGTCGCATCTCAGAGGAGAAAGGGGGTAAATTGCTAAACTCTGCCCTGCCAACACACATGCATTCCAACACATTGCAATGGAACTCACCATGATAGTAAATTTACACACTAAAGCCATTTGGCCACCAGTGCTGCATCGACCTGTAAGTATGCTTTTATCATCAGGTGACTTTATATAGAGGAAAAAGGCAATGAGTGTGCTGCTTGAAGGCTTATTTTGCATATTTAAACTGTTTCTTTCTGAAATTGGTGCACCTTGTTTGCTGTAGCATCGACTAGATTCAGACCTGCTGAATCTAGCTCTGTTTGTATACCTTGAGCACTAAACCAGGCCATCTTTTGTCATAGAAGGTTCCCTTGCACTCTAGTGACAAGAGTGTGCAGTTAGAACTTGTCTGATTGAAGGTTACTGGAACAGGGCTCAGTTTTGAGCTTTTTTATTGGTTCATTGATTAATTTGATTAAATCAGTTTGCTCTTGTTTGCTACTGTCATATTTAAGTGTGTATCTGTTCTGCTGTGTTAAATCAACCTAAACAGAGTTTAAATATCTTTAGCATAGTCTGGTTACCGGTTTTGCTGTATCTAGATCTGTTTGCTTGATTCCTGTGGTTCTTGCTACACCATCTTGTACTGGCAGTTGGGGCAAGCCTGCAATTAGTGGGAGTAATTAAACTGGTTGGAACTGGTCTGGCATAGGGTCTTTAGCTAAGAGCTGAGGGACAAGGGTTGATTGGTCAATTCCAGTGTTTCTATTTAACTTTTGTTTTTGTGGTATTTAAACCCCCCGTTTTTCACAGGTTTGTGTTTGTTTGTGCATTGAGCACCAGTGCTGTGCTGTTTTAACCCTTTGTGAGGTATCTCAGCTGCATTTTTCCCTTACCAGCACTCCTGTGCAAGTGAGACCCTCCCTTGCAGCTACTGTATTGATTTTATCCAGCCCTACTCACACCTATAGGTACTCTCCTCAGATAGTACCACTCTACTATCCATGACTTCTCTTCTATAGACTGACAACCATGGATGGACATTTTCCTATGGTTTCTCCTGCTAGTCTGGTTGATATGGACATTCTGAGACAGTGTAGCAACTACCTCATGTACATGGACAACCCTCAACTGCTACCACTTCAGAACACAATATGTGAGAGATGCAATTAAATTCAGAACCTAGAATCCTTACTGTCTCAGTCACAAGCCAGCAAGTACATCTAGCACTGAGAAGTTTGTCTACTTAAACAATACAAATGCCACATCTCTAACACCACCCACACCTGTACAGCACACTCTTACATATGCAGAGGTTCTCAACAAAAACATACCTAAACAAAAGAGACATCCAAAGCAAAAACACACATGCACATCACAACCCACAGCACCAAGCACCACACATAGTACACATGCCTGTGTCTCACAGCCTCTAAGGCCAGTCAGAAACCCAAGATACTAGTCATAGGAGACTCTATTGTGAGACACACAGATGTGCCCCTAATCAGGCTAGACAAGGAGAAAGTCATGGTAAGTTGCTTGTCAGGTACTAGAATCTGCCATATCACACACACACTCAAGTCTCTTAACAACAGGTACTGTTATGATTCTGTCATAGTCCATGTTGGTGTGAATGACTTCAGACATACGTCTTTGGACTATATGAAGAGAGACATGATTGAGCTTACTGAATACGTGCCCCAGGCAGGTATGTCCCTAGCCTTAAACAGCATCCTACCATCACGCAGAATGATGCCTCAATGCAAACAGAAAATGATTGACTTTAACAATTGGCTTAGTTTCTGGTGTCATTCCAAAGGGATCCAGTAGCTGACATCATGGGAGGACATGATTGACAGATCATGATGCTTTGCCAGAGATGGCCTTCATCTGTCTCCCTTTGGCTTCAGGCTTCTGGCAAAGGCTCTTGCCTCCCCCATAGTGCCTTTTTTAGACAAAATCATGAGCACAAAATTACCATAGTGAAAAATTATTCTAAACCATATTGAAAAGTCATGCTGCTAAATAATAGGACTCTTAGCATGAAACTGCACTCATTGAAGCATTCCTCACCCTGGAGGATGCTGACATTTGTGCAGTCACTGAAACATGGTTCAAAGCTGTGGCGAGGCACCCCAGCATTACCAGGTTACTCATCGTACCATACTTTCAGACCTTAAACAGAGGGCTACAAAGCCAAAGGAGGTGGAGTTTCAATATTTATCAAAGACATACTTGCCTCCAACAGTATGACACACAGGAGACACTCCAAGCACAGTTAATTGTTGACAAAACACCTATTCAAATCATAGCTAGCTACAGAGCCCCACCATGACTCAGGATGCCCACTCCACGTATCTGGATTTACTTAAATTTATTAACATTCAACCCTCTACCCTGATCCTGGGTGACTTTAACTACCCAATCATAGATTAGAAGACCTAGTCTAGCCCAAACATGAACACCCAGAAATTCCTTGACTTCGTCAATGCCAATGCATTGGATTAGCTGGTCAACACCCCCATGAGAGGTGAAAATATCCTGGACCTGGTACTAGCCAACATGAGTAGCCACTGTAGCACCCCTGCAGTGTCAACCTCCTTAGTAAGATCTGACCATAAAATGATCAATTTCAAAGTCACAGTCTCCCCTGACCCCTCCCCCCTTGTCAGGGTCAAACAAAAAAACTTTTCCAAAGCTGACTACAATCTCCTGAGAGCAGGTATAAGCAGCTTCACAACCACCATCCCAACAGTTGGAACTAGCACCAATGTTCAAGCCCACACCAAAAAAACTATATGAGCATCTGCATAGCTGTATGGACTCAGCAATACCTGACAAGACTAAATCATCTTCCTCAAGGAAGAGTAAACCTGTCTGGTGGACAGGAGCAATAAACAAACTCTATAATAGAAGGAAAAAATTGCTGTCCAGGACCAAGAAGGAGCAGGTGCCAAGTTGGAAGCAATCTCTCCTTTGTCTGAACAAGCAAACAGGGTCACTGGTGAAATCTTCTAAGGCTAACTTTGAGTCCATATTGGCCACATCCACTAAGGACAATCACAAAGTGTTCTTCACATATGTCTGCAATCTTAAAGGTGACACACAAATCTGCACTGAACTGGTGGTCAAAAACACCACATACACAAAAGCCGTAGATATAGCCAACCTGGACATCCTCAGAACCTGCCTCCTTCCCCTCATCACCAGGGGGCAGGTCATTAATGCCCTCTCAAAGGCAAAAAATACAGTCTCCATAAGACCTGGAAACATCCTTGGCTGTGTCCTACATGAAATCAGGCATGAGCTCTCAGCTCCAATAGGCACCCTATTCAACCAAAGCCTGAGCACCAGCTATGTCCCAGCTGAATGGAGGAGAGCCACTGTCATCCCTCTACACAAAGATAGAGACTCCACTGACCCAGGCAATTGTAGGCCCATCAGCCTAAAAAGCCTGATCTGCAAGGCCATGGACATAAACAAGGACATTGGCAACCTCCAAACGCTTGACCCCACACAGTTTGGTTTTGTCAAGGAGAGATCATGCCCATTAAACTTGATCAACTTCTTTGAAACAGTCACCAAAGCCATGGACGAGGGGAACACAGTGCATACCACCTAACTTGACCTAGCCAAGGCCTTCAACACTATTTCCCAGTTGAGCATAATAAAATAAACTATCCCAACTAGGCATCAACCCATATGTTAACAAATGGGTAGGTAACTGATAGAACCCACTCTGTCAAAATAGGGGAAGCCAAGTCTAGTAGTAGTAGTAGACCCGTAATGAATGGTGTACCCCAAGGATTGGTCTTGGGGCCTCTACTGTTTGGGATATATTTTTCTGAGGTGCAAGTCAAAACCCATGATCTGTGGCTGACCAAATGTGAAAATGACTGCAAGGTAGGCACTGTCCTAAATTCCCCTAGTGATGTGAATATCCTCTAAGAGGGCCTAACCCAAACTAATGATTGGTGCCAGAAGCATGGCCTCAAACTAAATGCCAAGAAATGCATCATTATCCCCTTTGTGGGAAATGGTTCCCCCACTAATTATCACATTATTAACAGTGTACTAAGCACACAATCAGTCATGAGGGACTGGGGCACCCAGGTTGATAGCAACCTGACTTTTGACCACCATGGTGCCTCCATTGTATGGAAGGCTTTCCACATGACCCACCTCATAAGTAAGGGTATTTCATCCAGGAACAAGGAGGTCATAACATCCCTGTACTCCTCCTTAATCAGACCCATTATAGAGTACAATGTCCCCATCAGGATGTATCTTGCCAAGCACATGCAGCAGCTGGAGAGACCACAGAGGTTCCTGAACAGGAATATCCAGGGTCTCAAACACCTATCCTATACAGATAGGCTAAAAGCCCTGTCCCTCTGTACAGACTGCTTAGAGGTGACCTGTGTCTGGCATACAAAGCCATCTCAGACCCAACCTTGATGAAGTTGCTGCATATCCATAAGTCAAACTCCACTCATGCAACCCACATGCAAGGCCTCAACCTGGTCTGTGACATTAATAGAACTTGGTGGCATAGATTTGTGTCCCAAAGACTCACCCATCTGTGGAATAGACTCCCTCTCCATGTCAATCAGAGTACCTCACTAAGCCTCTTTAAGAAACAGAAAATGCACCCCTGGGATCCCACCTGTGTCCCTGCTGGAAAGGGGAAACAGGTGCTGACTTTGTGGGAACATGGGTGAAATTCTTGGGTAGGCTTATGAAGGCCTCCGGGCCAATAGCCTAGCAGCATCCTATGAACCTATGAACCTATAATGACCTTCATTCTATAGTTCTTGGTTTTATTCCCTCAGTCTCTATTTGCCTATTTTTGAATTCTGACCAGGTCAGTTAACCAGACAGAACTCCTGCATTGCCCCTGAAAAAGGAGACCTATGCCTAGTAGCTTTATCTGATGAACAGATTAATAACATAAAAATAAAATAAATGCTAAGTAACTGTTAAATCATAAAAGGCAATAACAGAAGAGTAAACATTGCATTTCATAGGTAATCATCATAAGCTATTATTTTTCAACATTATTAATTCAATTATCATTTAATTAACATCTGTCAGGCTATGAGACAGTAAAACGTATGCACATTTAATAATCAAAAATCAAAAATATGGTTGGCAATAAATAACTGCTAGATGACTTATTAAATAGCTGCGTTATGATTCCTCAAAAGTAGGGCATGCCTGGATCATAAGCAGTTTCATCAAGCCAAGTAAGCATCTGATTAAACTTATTTATTCAAAACTGAGAAGTGATCCAGAATAATTTAGATAAAACAAAAATAAAACAGATATTAGTTGCCTGATGGAGCCAATAGCCAGGATAAAATACATGTAGGGAAGCATGCATGACAGTTTTATGATCTAGGTAGACAGTTTCACCAGAACAAATTTGTCATAAATATCAGCAAAAAACACAAATCTCCTTATTAGGCCCACCTTAAAGGCTTTGTCATAAACCTTCTATTCACTTTTTAAATCTCTGGGGGAGATTCCATGACCTCAGATGGCAATCATAAGTACCATGGGATTTAAATAGACCCTTTGCTTTCTTTCATTTCACAACAGAGCACACTGTTATCAGAGTTTTCACAAAACATAAACATGACTTTAGCCTTGCAAGTCAAGCCAGTCAAGATATGCATTTAAATTCATTCTCATCCCCTCAATGAATACTTCTTGCACTGATCATGGAAACTCCCAGAATACCGCCTTCCTGCAATGGACAATTAAGGTAATCTATCCTTTTATCAAACAGGCTGATCAGCACACTCACCACTGCATCCTGCTATCATCTACCAGAATAATACTCACCCCAAGAAACTACCTTATGCTTGTCTCCACTCTTGTTAAAATTCTAACATCTTTCTTCTGCCTACATATAGAATCCATACTCTTTCTATACCATCACATACTTCCTCTGTGCAGATAATTTCAATATCATATCCCTCTGAGGGCTCTCAGCTTCACTGAAAGATTATTCTCTAAAATGAATGCTGCAGGATTGGAACACCATATCCCCTCATATCATAGTTATCTCAGCTTCAGCTTACAACTACAGCAGTGAGGGGAGGGTTGACAAATGTGAGGGAACGGTTGGCAATGTGGTTTAGATCTTAACCTATCAAATGCGAGGTACAGAGTTTAATGCTGATCTTTGGTGAGTAGCTAGTCTGCAGACTTTTAGCATAGTTTTTACCTAAGAACTTTTCAGACAGGCAGTTCTACAACACCTCACAGACACATGCTGGTCCCATTACTAAATTTAATATCCACATACCATAAGCAATACAAAGCAACAGAGCTCTGGACCAATCCAGGAAAAATCAAGAAATAATCACAGCCATTTTTTACATATTAGTACCTTTAACTTGAGACTTTGACAAAATAAGAGAATCTGAACTAGCTTACATTTTCTGAAGTAAGAAAAGCCGTTTTTATTGTCATTATTTCTTATGTATAATTCAGCACCTTTCCCCAAAAGACACTAGTTTTAGGAGGTATTAAGAGGGACAGAGTTAAAATTTGAGTCAAAATCAGGGATGCCCCTGAAAATCAGGGACAGCTGAGAAGTATGCAAAGCAATGCCCTTTGTTCGTCTCATCTCTTCTCTACCCATTTTCTTGTACTGCATTCTCATATACCACCTCCATTAACCTACTCTCTTTCATCTCCAACTTCCTACACATACAAATTGCCTGGCAGTTAATATTGCTTTTGGACCCAACATAGATTTTGTGAACAATTGCACATGCAGTTATAACAGCAAATGTTACTTAGTGTATTATTATAATTGCAGTTACTGCTAATGTAATTATTTATTGAAAATATTTGATCTCTTCTTTTGCTGTAAAATAGCTTCTCTCTGTTATTGTATGAACTCTGTAGTGTTGTCTTGATATTTAAACAATCCCTGGGATTCATTAACAATTGTGTAGGTGCTGCACTAAGCCTACGTGATGCAAGCATATTAGCGTAATGAAAAGCAGCACTAACTGAATATGTATGCTGCTCATTGCACTTTGTGTTTGCAAGCACCTTTTCCTGACATGCAATAGTCTTTACAGGCATGACAAGGAGCTTGCATGCATGAGAACAGAATGTAAACAAAATGGTTTGCTTATAGACAAAGCTAAAATACAAGCACACACTGTATCTCTGAAATATTAAGGGCAAGTACAGTGAAAAAATTTTGAAGGAGGGGAAGTAAATTGAAGGAACTGTATACAAAGAATAATGGTTTGTACTGCATACGAATTCATATGGAAGGAGTAATGGGTAAAATGCAGTCATATACCACAGGCAAATGTAATAAAGTGTTAAAGAAACATCTCTAACATAAAGCCTGCCATATTGCTGTAATGATAATTAAAATTTCAATGACAATACTGGAGTTATGCACATTAATAAAAACTGACATGCTAACAAAGGATGTGATAGTGTTATAAAGCTGCAATGTAACAAAGAGCAGTTAAAATGTAATATACATATTAATAAAATACTGAGTTGAGATAACAGCAAGGACAGAAGACACTTTATGGGATGAAGACACAGCTTACAGTTATCGCATATGTGATGTATATGAGATATATAAGCAGGGAATTTATATACGCAAGCTGACAACACAGCTGTATTCTCCACCTCAGCATGTATACACAGGAACAACAGGACTGTACAGCTTTAATGTCAAGTACATCTGAAATTGACATGTTTTTGTAAAGAAAGGTCAGTGGCACCCATAGGAAAGGAGTTAATCACCTATAAACATGAAGTAGACAAGCAGGTGTTGTATAGTCATGTAAATGCTAAAGGGTAGTATAATAACACTGTGCGTACATAAGTGAAAAATGACAACACGGATCACATTACATTACATGACTTCAAGTTTTCCATTTCTGATTTGCAAACATCTCAGATATCATTGTACTGGGAATGCTCACATGGAGTTACAAGGAACAGTAAGATAACAGTAAAACAGCAGCAACACGCAAGAAAGTATTTTAACACTGGACAAATCACAGTTTATGGTGGCCTGGGAGCAGGCCATACAGTAAGAAATGTTTTTTGAATCCCTGATCTACCATTAAGCTGTACAGTGTGACAAAAAGAAATACAGTAATAAAGAATTTCCTGGATGAAAACATGCAATACAGAGAATAATTATCTTGGTAATAGGTAATGCCTGTAGCAATGAATGATGTAATGAACATTCACACTATGTCATTTTTGAACACACGCCAAGACAGATATCAGAGGGATGCATAACAATCATGGATGTCCCAGAAATATTCATATCGGTTGTGTCATGAAGAACACCCTCAAAGGCCTTACAGCACTTTCCTGTCATAAGGGGTATGGATGCCCTATCACATAGGATAATGCCTGAAAAAGGTGACCTCTGACTGTACCATAACTATTTTCTGAGTGTAAGCCAGTGCTCTCTGACACAGTTGTCTGACAGACAGATGTTACCAGATTCAAACCCTGCCTATGATACTAGGATCTCTCCAAACCACTGCATTTACTGCATGTGCCACATCAGATAGCAATGGTGACTGTCACAAATAACTGAATTGAATGTGTTCATTAAGAAAGGAGTTACAAATATAATATGAACAATTGGGTTTAGTCAGAATGCTGGAACACCTGCCACTGTCCGGACAACATTGTACAATATCAATGCTTCATTGATAAGGAAGCTGTTTCCATCATGTACTGCACATTGTCCTAGAATTGAACCACAGTCTATTTGTGCAGGTATACTATACAAGCCAACTCTCAATGGATGTATCACAGGAGCAGTTGCAGTATGACATTCCCCAAATAACCATTTCTCTGCCGTGCCATGCAATCACAACCTGTGATGATATATCAATGCCCAACATATAAATCGATAAGAATAACTAGTTACAATGGTGTTTATGTAATGCCACTACATTTATATAATGTTGCCCTTTCAGGAATTGTATAGCGAGCTATGTGAATCTATCGGCTAATGACATATGAATGAACTGCAAATGCCACAGTGGAAGTCTTAACACAACAATGACACCAAACCTATAATAACTTATTACATCAGATGCATGTGTTGTAAACAATCTCTTTGAGATAAAGGGAATGGTGAAAGCCTCTCACACTAAAAATGTACACATTATAACTGCAGTGAATGCCATTCATGCATGGCAGTATAATGCCCAACAATGAATGTGGATGGTGAACACATGAGTATTAAAAACAGAAAATACATGATACTGTGCAAGATGAATGTACCGCAGAAGAAGTTACACAACAATTATGAGATATGTCAGTATGTCAAGGCATTATATCATGTTATTGTTGCAAAGGATATGTGTGCCTGTAATTGCTGGACTAAGTCAACAACATACAGAATGTCATCTCATTCCCTCGTGTCAGAGGATAACGCTTCCTACATATGTTATGTAAGGAAAATGTAATCACGTCATCAATAAAATGAATAAAATCATTGCCATGTGAGAAATTATCATAGCTTTTTGTAAGAAGGGGGGGGGGGGGGGGGGGGAGGGGGGGGGGGGGGGGGGGGGCGGGGGGGAGGGGGGGGGGGGGGGGGGGGGGGGGGGGGGGGGGGGGGGGGGGGGGGGGGGGGGGGGGGGGGTGGGGGGGGGGGAAAAAAAAAAAAAAAAAAAAAAAAAAAAAAAAAAAAAAAAAAAAAAAAAAAAAAAAAAAAAAAAAAAAAAAAAAAAAAAAAAAAAAAAAAAAAAAAAAAAAAAAAAAAAAAAAAAAAAAAAAAAAAAAAAAAAAAAAAAAAAAAAAAAAAAAAAAAAAAAAAAAAAAAAAAAAAAAAAAAAAAAAAAAAAAAAAAAAAAAAAAAAATAAAAAAAAAAAAAAAAAAAAAAAAAAAAAAAAAAAATTTTAGAAAAACTGTAGAAATGCAAGCACCACAGGAGAAGTTTGACATTTAAAGTGCAACAGTTCACTGGTGATAGAATGATGTCATCAGTGTTTTCCACCAGGGTTCTAGGCAGACAATGGAATTTATGCAACCTAGAAAGCACTCTATTATTTGCAATCATGTGCTCTTATTGCTGTCCCCCCCCCTCAAAAAAAACAGCTGTCATTGGAAAAATGGAAACGTTCCCCCACTTAACAAAGTTTTTCTTCACTTTCCCTCTAAAACATAGAAATAGATATTGTTTTTCAATCCTACAGGACTCTTACTGAAAGCGATGGTACGTTTGGACAGGTCTGGACATAGTATGACCTAAAAGCCATGGTCTCTTTAAGTAATATATATATATATATATATATATATATATATATATATATATATATATATATATTTCACTATATATATATATATATATATATATATATATATATATATATATATATATATATAATGTTTAGCACTGATCAAAATCTACCAAAACTAGAGAGCCTCCAAAGCAGACACCCAAGCAACTGCTGCCTCAAGACATAAGACATGCAACACATAGTTCTAAAGTCGATGTGCTAAACAGTCCCACAGCCCTTAAGGCCAAACACAATGCCAGACACACACTTGTTATAGAGTGACTCCATGAGTAGAACACACTGGCGTCACTCCACTTAGACTGAACAGGAAAGATCGTCGGCTGCCTGTCAGGCACTGGAATCCGCCACATAACACAAGCACTCAGGTCTCCACAGCAAGTACAAGTATGGCTCAGTCA
This sequence comes from Protopterus annectens, assembly GCF_019279795.1. Taxonomy (NCBI): domain Eukaryota; kingdom Metazoa; phylum Chordata; order Ceratodontiformes; family Protopteridae; genus Protopterus; species Protopterus annectens. Next base: position 1,353,322,045 of record NC_056731.1, read on the forward strand.
TTGTCCATGCCAGTGTGAGCGACCTGGAGACACTTAACCCTCCCTGGACTACTGCAGAAAGAGACATGAGAGGGCTCTCAGATTGCTGTGGCCCAGGCGGTGTGACACTCTGACCTGAGCGATATCCTGCACCTCACCCGAGCCAGTGCTTACCCAATACAGAGACAAAATAGTCAGCTTTAATAATTGGCTTTAGTACGCAATTGTCATTCTAAGAGGATCAATATCTCATATTATCTGCCTGGGATGACATGCTTGACAAGAGCCAGCTGCTTCACAAGGACAGCTTACTTTTATCACCCCCTAGGCTTCCGGATAATGGCAAGAGCTTACCACCCTGAAGTACTAACCTGAAGCCAAGGCTCAAATAATAAACCCTACTGCCTAGAAACAAAAGTGGAAAAACTAAAGGGTAATACTGCTCAATGCCAGAAGTCTAAACCTCAAGATGCCTTTGAAGCCCTCCCTCAGTAGCAGAGAACAGTGTATCTGTGCTGTGACTGGGAAACCACGGTTTCCAAAGGCTCCTGAGAGCACCCAGCACTATCAGGTTATACCTCATATCAGCATGCGTTCCGGCCCCAAAGAATCGGACGAACCACAAAAGGAGGAGTATCACATATTTATAAAGGATACCCACACACCTCCCAGGTTAATCATAGCCCCTTGCAGAAACGCCGGAGACCATCCGTTGCAATTAACCATAGGTAAAACTGCCCTACAGTTTGTAACGTGCTACAGACCACCTTCTCAAACTCTCAGAAACCCACACAGCCTTCCTAGAGACACTGGAGTATGAATGTCTCTCAAACACCATCATGTTAAAATTTGGCTAACTACCCCAAACATAGACTGGAACATTACTCCAAGCCCCCACTTTTCTTAAAGGTTCATGGTTCATAAACTCAAATGTTGGAGCAACTAGTCAACATTCACAAGAGGAAAATATACTAGACCTGATCATCACAAACATGGGGACAAATGCTTTCACACCAGAGTATATCCTCATTGGGTGAGATCAGACCATAAATTAATCTCACTGGGGAGATCCACATCCACTACCCCCCACCCCAGCAAAAAAAGACCACATTGAAGAACTTCTCAAAGCAAACTTCCACACTTCTTAAAACTGGAGTAAGTATCCCTTCAAACCCCAGGCCAGTGGAAACCACAACCACGCTGCACAAACCACTTGGAAATGCCTTCTCAGGCACCTCCAGGAATATGGATCAAGCAATCCCTAATAAAATCAAGACCCCACTTTCCACCAAAGGCAGGCAGGTCTGGTGGACCCAGCCATAAACAAACTCTACAACAGAGGAAAAGCTACTACATGACAAACCAAAATCCTAAAAAGGAAGCATCTCTGATCAATACTAGCAAAAAACTACGATCCTGTAAAATCATCCAAGGCCAACTTTGAGAGAAAAATCGCTAATGACACAAAGACAATCATAAAAGCCTTCATTTTATAAACAGAAACCAATAGAAACTCCCAGATATACTCAGAATTAATTACAAAATAATAAAAATCACTGAACCACAGACATTGCCAACATACTGTGAGACAAGGTTCCAGAGTGCAAATTTCTCCCTCCCCTCCCCAAAGGAAAATATCTCGCCTCACCAGGTCTGGCTACGACATCTCAGATGCCCAGGTGAGAGCTGCTCTCTCTAAAGCAAAAAACACACAGCATCAATGGGACAGGACGGTGTCCCCGGCTGTATGCTACGAACTCGTGAGGAGACTAGGAAACCCACACACACATGAGGGCTTCTGTTTAATCTTCGCCTTACCGGGATCATTACCCGAGTCGTGCTAGCAGCCTGTGGTCCACTCCACCAAGGCGGTGCTTCACGCACCTGAAATTACCGCCCCATAAACTGTGAGCCTTGTCTACCAAAAGCTGGAGGATCTTAATGGAATATAAATAAAAGACATTTGGGACCTACGAGACACTGGATTCCCTACCCCAATTCCTTTATCCAGGGGCAGATCTGCCTCATGAACTTAGTAGGCTTTTAGAGCAATTCTTTCAGGCCGCTGATGAGGTGAGCAGGTTCCACCCAGCCTACCTTGACTGGCGTTGGCACATGCCCTCGAGGCATCATGAAAACTCCACTGGCCCAGAATGTAAACCCATATGTGTCACCAAGATGGGTTGCAAACTGGCTCAGGACCAGAACCACACAAGGTTAGAGGTTGCACAGTTGCCATGTCGAGACTCGCTTGAGTCTGCAGTGGTGTCCCACAGAACTCAGTCCTAGGCCCCCTCTTGTTCAACCATTTATTTTTCTGAAGTGCAGGCAAACACTAGAAGTTCATGGCTGACAAAATTTACAGATGACTGCAAACTAGGCACCATAATTGACACTCCATCAGACTGAGACATCACTCCAGAAGGTCTCATGAAATGAATGAACTGCAATGCCACAGTGGAAGTCTTAACACAACAATGACACCAAACCTATAATAACTTATTACATCAGATGCATGTGTTGTAAACAATCTCTTTGAGATAAAGGGAATGGTGAAAGCCTCTCACACTAAAAATGTACACATTATAACTGCGGTGAATGCCATTCATGCATGGCAGTATAATGCCCAACAATGAATGTGGATGGTGAACACATGAGTATTTAAAAACAGAAAATACATGATACTGTGCAAGATGAATGTACCGCAGAAGAAGTTACACAACAATTATGAGATATGCCAGTAAGTCAAGGCATTATATCATGTTATTGTTGCAAAGGATATGTGTGCCTGTAATTGCTGTACTAAGTCAACAACATACAGACTGTCATCTCATTCCCTCGTGCCAGAGGATAACGCTTCCTACATATGTTATGTAAGGGAAATGTAATCACGTCATCAATAAGATTAATAAAATCATTTCCATGTGAGAAATTACCATAGCTTTTTGTAAGAAGAATCACCATCTTTATATGTACACAGCAGATGTGTTTGACAATAGCGCTGGTGATATGTACAGTCTGACACAATGTAGTCTGAACAGTAATGGCAGGATTTGAACTAACTACCCAAGATAACAAGCTAAACATTTCTGCCTCAATCACAAGCATCACATGACATGTTGAGGTGCAACTGGGACAGTAAACATTTAAATGGATGCCATCACCACTTTATTAGTTGGATGTTTACATTAAAAGTGGTTGAAATTCACAATAAAACTGTCCAGCTACACATCATATTGATTTTATTTTATTTATTATTTTTTATTTTACATTTGTTGATTTATATATTTGAAGAGTAGTATACACAGTATGAGGGTGAAAGACACACTAAGCTTTGGCCTCAAACATCCTACATATGCAGTTATACAATGTGCAAAGCACAGTATCAAAGTCACGCAACAGAGCAGAATTCACATTCCAGCTATGAAGTACTGCAGTTATGGTAGCATTATGTAATTATTGTGTGGCCCAAAAGTTATTTTACCTTAGGATTCTAGGACTTGCTAGTGTAACAGTGTACTATTACAAATACATCTCATAAGCAGACGTGCACTTAAAGGTGGTTATGAGGTGGCCAAGGGTATATGACAGTGATCGGATCACAGTCACACTATTTAAACAGTGATAGACTGGAACCATGTACCTATCCACTTACACCGTCTATATAGCACATTAGCAACAGTTAGCACCATAGGAAAATACTGCATTCAAGTGAGGCATACAGCATCTATGAAGAGATGACATTAACAGTGTATTGCCAAGGAGATATATCTGGTAAAATTACTTTTACAGACATGTGGGGTTGTAAACATCATCACTGCCAATGTATGTTAACTAATCCTGAATTCATTTGCAGTCATGCAAACACTTGTATAAGTTAAGCACTGCTGTTTTCAAACTCCCTGCATATATATTTACACATTCTAGAGAAGACTGTAAGAAATGCAAGCACCACAGGAGACGTTTGACATTTAAAGTGCAACAGTTCACTGGTGATAGAATTATGTCATCAGTGTTTTGCACCAGGGTTCTAGGCAGACAATGGAATTTATGCAACCTAGAAAGCACTCTATTATTTGCAATCATGTGCTTTTATTGCTGTCCCCTCCCCAAAAAAAAAACAGCTGTCATTGGAAAAATGGAAACATTCCCCCACTTAACAAAGTTTTTCTTCACTTTCCCTCTAAAAACATGAAATAGATATTTTTTTCAATCTATGAGACTCTTACTGAAAGGATTAATTTGGGCAGGTATGGACATAGTATGACCTAAAAAAGCCATGGTCTCTTTAAGTAATATATAAAAAATTTGTACTCAGTAGAGGGCAAAGAGTATGTTTGTCTACACCGTTGTGTTGCAAATAAGTTGTGGTTGTGAAAGATGGGATTAGAGTATGATGAAGTCATCTAGCAGTTTAAAAATTTATACCCAAAGAAGTTGTTGATTAAGCACATGGTCACCTAACTGCAAAAACCTTACTCATACGCACACAAGTTCCCTGTATTAAGCACTGAACCTCCTACATATCTAGTTACACAATGTAGAAAGCACTGTATTAATCACAACATGTTTCAGTAAAAAAATGGAATAAGGGAGCTGTGTGCACATTTAAATGCATTCCTTTCAAAGGAAGTGGATACTGCACTAAGTATTAAACACACACATGTTTCCTACAGTGGGCATTGAACTTCTTACCTGTCTAGTCATACGATCAAGAAAGTACAGTATTAGTCACAAACACCACAGGAAAAATATGAATCATAAGGAAAGAGAGTGTACTTTTGTCAGGATGATCTTATCAGTATGTTTCAGAAAAAGTGGGTGAGGGAGCTGTGTGCACATTTAAGTGCATTCTGTATGCACCACCAAGCATGCATACACACACACGTGTGCACACGCACACACACACACACACACACACACACACACACACACACACACACACACACACACACACACACACACACACATGCACACACACACAGGCACACAGGCACACAGGCACACAGACACACAAACACACACACACACGCACACACATCTATTTACACAGTCCAGAAAGCACGGTATTAGTTTCAAGCAGCACAGGAGAAGACAGATGTTAACACTGTAAAATAGAATATTGGAACGTCTTGAAAATCCACTGTTTGGAACAGATGTCAATATTCATCACATGTTGTGCAGCAAATGCATATGTGTGCACAGGGCAGTGTAACATCACCATGACTGTCCAATGTAATTATATAGTTCTCTACTAAAATTTAGATACTGTCCCATGTTCAGTGTCATACTGTGATGGACTTATTTCACATTATGGGATGCCACAGACATTCACTGTTGCACACCAGTGGATTATCAATAAAACTTTCCTACAACTTCATGTTGAGATGATTTCATACTTGGATTGTCTCACACTTGCACTATGTGCATTGCCAAGACAAACATGCAAGTCATACATAGGACAGTGCATTGCAGAATAAGGGTCTCTATCACATAGTCAAAGTTTAATAACTTCGAACACAGAATGTTCGAACCATCCTGTTCAAAGTTAAAAAACTTTGACTATGGATAAAAAACAAAAGAAAAGAAAAAACAAAATAAACTGTTGTAAGCAAGGGGGCAATCCCCAATGTAGCCCCCACAACCCACACTACTTAAATATACCAACTCTGAGATTGCACCACATTGAACAAACAGAAACCTACCCTTATGGAGATTTCCATTGAAACTTGCGAACTTCTGCAAATTTTAACTTAAGGTCTTGACCATATGAGGTTTGAACTTGCAGAAGTTCAACTATCTGATAGGAACCCACAGAATAATGGTGATAGATTATGTGAGAATGGATTAACCCAACATGTAACACAGTTACAAGTTTAAACACTGTAGAACAGATATACATTATACAAATTAATTTATTGAGCCAATGTCATTCTAAAATCAAGATCACCTGTTGACAAAAGTAATACAGACATCCAAATGTTGGGAAATGTAAAACAATAATTATGTGGTTTTTTTTGTTTATTGTTTGAGTGTTGCGCTGCCAAGCTGAATTGCACTGTTGATGGCAAAGTGTTAGTGCATGTGCAATTACATCTTGAAGTGTTGAACTTAAAATGGTAATTAGCAGTTCTCTCTGGTGTTCTGTGCTGACATTTGTGCAAAGATCTATTCTTTACAATACAGGCAATACAGTAGGGAGGAGTAGTAAGTCTCCCTATTATTGTTGCAATGTTTATACAAAAGATGTCTTACAAATGATGTCTTGCTGCTCTCTTCAAATGATATGTTAATGAAAGGTTGCATGGAAAGAAATACATGGTTGCAGTTAAATATATAGAAAGGAATATGAAATGTCAAGAAGTGATAAATTGACTTACAGCTGTAATTGAACCCATGACACTATGCAAAAACATCAGTCTACAAACTAAGTAATTATCTTAACATGCTACATCAGAAGTCTTATCTTGTTACATCCAGGAGCCTAAGAACTGTTACAGTAACTGTATCACACTACTGTATTGGGTCTGTCTTTATTCTGTATTCCTATAGCACAATAGATTTAAGCAGATTTGCATAAAAGTAACCTGACCTCCATGGATTACACTGAAATCATCAACTTTTGCAATAAGAAGTTAAACAGCAGAGCTATGATAAACTCCACTCATATGCTGAGGATGTAAAGTGAAGGCTTTTCTATGGGCTACTTCTAGCCATGCGTGTTACTTGTGAATCTATTTTTTGACCAGATTAAACATGTGAAAAAGGGGTGGATAGGACAGTAATATACATGGGGTTGGCAAGCAGAGCATAAGACACAGGGGAAAGAATATACAACTTTGTAGGTTATGGGAGAGCACCAAAGATATCCACTTTTCAGAATATAAATGTAGAATTGCTCACACAGCTTCATGACTTTGGAGAGACGCCACACCAGAGATGGGTGACAACAGCAGAATAATGTTGTATGTCCGATTGGACCAAATCAAATGTGTCAAGATGACACATAGGCAACATGGAGAGCTATATAAGAGGTGGATTTTTTTTGGTGGAACAGGTGTCCATTTTTTTTAATTTTTTTTGTTAGAGAGAGGAATGTTGGAAAAGGTCAGGTAAGTAGGGTAGGTTAGGAAGCATCTGCAGACATACAGGACAGACAAGACAGACATATATGGTGATGAGAGAAAGGTTAGGGGACACCATGATTGGGAATAGGTAGAGGACATCAGAGGTGCACCCACACCCAGCTTGAGAACAGTGATAATCTACTCCTCACCCTCAGGACTGTCATCACTGTCTCCTGCAGTAGCTCTTGGGGGTCAGCACTGGACTTTGTATCATCTTTGCAATCTGAAGTAAAACCTTCCTAACCCTGCCAAAGCATGCACCAAGATCCTTCTCCATGATATCCTCCACCAGCCCTGTCAGCTGCTGCTGGGATGACATAATTGTCACTTCCAGTAGTACTACTCCTGGGGGGGTGCCACTGTACAAGCAGCTGGGGCTGAGCTACCTGAAACAGTTGGAGCAGATAGGGGAGGGTTTGTGGAGGCAATGCTGACAGATTGTGAACTGAAAGTGCTAGGTGTCTGTGCCACTATCTGATATGAGATATAGTGGGCCAAGCACCGGTAGTTAGTCTACCACTCTGTGATTTTGGTCATTTATTTTTTAGCGGCAATGTATGCAATCGGCAGAATGTTAATAAATGATAAAACACCAAAAAAAAGAAAAAAAAAAAGAAAGAGAGAGGCAGCGAGAGAGAGAGTGATAGGGTGGAGAGACAAACAAGAGATAATTAAATACATGGCAACATGGCATGTCACAGTAATTTATTTTTTCAATAAACATTTGGCAATACATAATTATGATAATTTATTATTGCACACCTTTGCCACATTCATATATGATGGAAAGGTATTAATGTTTCATAAAATAAACAAATCTCACTGTTATGATATAACAAAACGCAGCCTTTATTTGCCTGTGACAGCTAGAATATATGCTTTCAAATGTAACAAGTGCAATCACTATAACTGAATTGCTTCTGACATCATTGCTGTTAATATTTTATAAATACTTATCTGGTAATAAAAAGTATTTGCTGCTTCTAGGTATTGAATCAACACATATTTAATCGGATGCTCTCATTGCCTAATGCAATAAGCAAGAGTTACTGGGGAAAGCATACATTGTTGACATAAAGGCTGAGGTATGCCTGGTCAAGATGCTTCTGTTTGAGGGAATGAAAAGAAATTCCTGGCTTGAATTTGGACCTCAGTCATACTTCACCCATGCCTCTCTGAGGTGATTTAATCTCTTCTGGTGGACCTCGTAGTTTATATATATATATATATGTGTGAAACATGCATTGGCTGGCTAGATCATTAATGCCACATCATAGACAGTTTTGAGTCAGTATATTTACTCATCTGAGGGGTGCTTGCGGTCCTAAATTCAACCTTCCATTGGCTTAGAAGGTCCTCCTTGTGCTTTTTATGGTCACTATAGTGGTGATGACATTGTTTAGTGTGTGGAATGTCATTTACCCTACAGACAGCCTTGATTGAGCTATTCCAAACCTCAGTCTTATAATGAGACCCAGTGTAATGCTCCTGCAGGAGCCTACAGCTGTTGCAGTTCATGAAGAGTGCCATAAAATATCCTAGATCCTCAAGACCCCCACCTTTGTGCTCTAAATTTATTACCATTCTATCCCTTACCAGCCATGCCTGCAAAAGTCAATCTATCAAAATATGTCTGAATTTGTGCCTAGTTCAGATCTCACTAGTAACTGGTTGTGTGCAAAGATGCACAGCCTTGCCAACTGCAATTGCACCACTGAAAGCAGATGGATTCCTTGGTTTACTATCAGAAATGTGACCTCCATGAAATTGACATACAAATATGTGAAATCGTATATGTCGAAAAAAACGTCAACACTATCAAAATAACTAAATAAAATATTGAGTGGTATGCAGTATTATTCGCACATTTAAATGTGAAAATATAACAAATGGTAAACCGGATATTGACCTTATGATGTCAGTATTGTGATGTGATGCGTGTAGTGGTTAGAGGAATTTCAGGAAATACAATAGTAATATCTGTGCTGCTATTAGGATTAAAGTAGGATTAAACTAAAACCTGTATCTGTCTGCCACTGCTACTTGGTAAGTAAAATAGAATTAAAATTGTATATTCACGTGCTCTGAAGTTAATAATTATATATTTAAACTTAATTAAACCTGCAGGAAGCAAATATGTAATACAGTATGAGTAGGGACATAAATAAGCCTGGTCCAGGTGTTATTGGATTGCAGTACAATACTGTCATGTCTCAGAAAGGCAGAAAAATGTTGTGCATTGATGGTTATCGGTACTATCTGGAAAAATGTACTGGAAATAAAAAAATACTGGTGCTGTACACTTAAGATAAATAGCAAATGTAAGGGTCACTGTGTAACTGAAGTGAATGGAGATAAAGATATATTAAGAAAAACAACAGTACACCACCATGCCCCTGATGTTATTAAATGTGAGCAATTTAAAGTAAAAGAGAAAATGAAGCATAGAGTTCAGCAAACCCTTGAGAACCCCTGCAAAACTGTGTCGGAAGTACTTGCACACACATCTACAGATATTGTAACAACAATGCCCAATACAGAGGCCTTAAAATAAAATGTACATAGGCTAAGGAGAAAAAGTAGTGATAATCCTATTAAGGATCTAGGTTGCTTACAGGATCTAACTGCTGATATGTTACTATTGAAGCATGGCAAATTTATAGTGGAGCATTGCAGTATATGTAACAGCAATCTAGAGATATTATTGTTGACTATGGATGCTAATTTAACAGTTTTTTGTTCTTCTGAATTTATTTTGGTTGATGGTACATTTCCTGTTAGCACTACAGAGTGCAAACAATTTTATACAGTACATTGTTGCTTTACTGTTGCTGGTCATACTAAGGTTATACTGGCTGTCTATGGCAATTTGCCATCCAAAACTGAGGATAGTTATGATTATTTTTCGAGAACACTATTGTCACTGTGTGAACATTTTGAATTGGTGTTGAAACCATAGATGGTACTTAATGACTTTGAGAAAGCTGCAATAAATAGTATTAGAAAAAATTTGCCAGATAGTACACCAAAAGGCTGCTGGTTACATCTATGCCAGATAATATGGCGACAGATCCAATGCTGTGGTTTATCTTCCTTGCTTGAAAATGACACTAGGTTCTCTTTGCTTTGCAAATACCAGCATTAGCCTTCATTAATCCTGAGAATATTATAGCAACCTTTCATACAATAGAAGTCACTATGCCTGACAATGCTAAGGAGTTATGCAAGTTTTTTCTAACAATTATATATTAGGAAAGTCCAAAAGGTGTGGCATAAGAGGTAGTACATATGAAAGACAAGATCCATTATTTGATTTTAAGTTCTGGAACAATTGGGACACTTGTGACAAAGGTTACCCATGTACACAGAATGCGGTAGAAGGATGGCATCACCATCTACATAGTTTACTAGGGAAAAACAACTTTTTATTACAGATGTGCTACATGCAATTATACTGGAACAAAATCATATCAAGGATGTTAAGTACAAACTTATGTGGTATATACCTCCATCACCAAACAAACACAGGCTGATTGATAAGGAAGACATATTTAGGAAACTGTTAGTTTGTCATGATGAGTTTACTGCTGAAGGTTTTGTTCAGCTAGTAGCACATCCCTGTTCATTCTAGAGATTAATGTCTGTACCTCCAGAGGATTACTATATATTTCTGTATGTACAGAGGTTGTACACATGCATTTGGAGTGAAACAAAGTTGAAATACACAGGTGTGGAAAAATGATTGCACTATTTCATATATGAATGTTTCAGGAGCTATTTTGCATGTTTATAATTACAGAAGGTGTTTTTTGGGTGTATTTGTGCATAATTTACTTAAACGTCATTTGCATCACTGGATTTGTGCACGGACTGTTAAATTCAATTATATTACTCAAGTTGATGTCGAATGTGGGGATATAATGTCGAATTCGACATTTACTTCTGAGTTTTTGACATTTTGAACATCATAAACATGTATTTTCAATGTTTCAATTCGATTTTTGCACATTTCTTTCAAATGCATTTTGCTTTTATGAAAGTAAACCAAATTCATTAGCAGATCGATTTGCAATACTTATATCTCATAGCAATAAAGGTGAGAAAGATGGAATTGAGCTTTGTCATGTATGATGCTCAACCTATTGACAAAGGTTCTAATGTTCAAAATGTAATGCTTAATGGCATGGTTTTTAATCTTTGCAGTATGGAAGAAGATAAATGATGAATTGTGACATATTGTGATATTGGGGCCTACACAATGTTGAAATATTGTTATACCAGATGGGAATCAATCCAACAGGATAATGTATGCAAAAACTGAAAGTAAGCTTATTAATCAACATTGCCACATGAGAACTACCTTTGCATTATGGAAATGAGAGAAGTAATCTTTTCAGAATGAATGGAGATGCACTTTGGAGAGGCATGCAATGTGTGTGATATTAATTAGTCATAGGAAAGTATTACTTAAAAGTCAGTATTTATGTTTGTAAATAGATTTCAGGTGGATGCATTTATATGAGCTGAGTAATATAGGCTGGGTTATTTTACATACAGATTTCACAAGACATGCCTGTCCTAAACACATTGATAGGATATGTGATATGTCATGATGATTATAACATAAGTATTGTGCCATTCATAGGGATGCAAGTGAATTTAAACTTAAATATCATCATTGTCACATTTAAGAAATTGCACACACATTTACTTCAGGATATATGTGAAGCATTAATGATATATATATATATATATATATATATATATATATATATATATATATATATATATATATATATATATGTGTGTGTGTGTGTGTGTGTGTGTGTGTGTGTGTGTGTGTGTGTGTGTGTGTGTGTGTGTGTGTGTGTGTGTGAATACTAAATAGAAGAATTTACTTAAGCAAAAATTATTGATACATTGCTTGGCTGAAACATTTAACATTATTATTTATTTTTTTACAGACCTAATCAAAATGTTGTGAGAAGTGGGATTCTTACACCTATTATAAAAGCATCTTTTAGCTGGATTTAAACCCTAAATTATCTTTTTCTTTACCTAAACTCACTTACACCTTGTGCCACAACTATAAGTATATGACAGGTGTTTTTTTTCACTCAGTGTTATCCAGAGTGCTGAGGAAAGCTCAACATTGCCAGGCATGTTTGTGCTCAATAAAGTAGCCTAGACTAAATTTTTCACTTTTTTCCTTAGACAGTGAACTGTGTTTGTCCACTGCCATGTGATGAGGAAACACAAATGGAAAAAAATACCTATTGTGAATTATTGCAATGTGGTCTGTAAATAAGATTCAAACAATGCTTCATATGCTTTATTTCTCCCGTCACATCAGGTACACATTGTACCACACAGATAATTATGTAATAGGTGAATTTCTCCACTCAGACTGTCCAGAGTACTGAAGAAAGTGGACCATTGCCATGCATGTTTGTGCTATATAAACTAAATGTTTCACTTTTTCCCTGCATTAGGGAACCATGGTTGTAGGCTGTCAAGTAGAGAGCATATGCAAAATAAATGACAAAAAAAATTACACATTGTGAATAATTGCAGTGTGATCTGTAAATTGGATATGAGAAATTCTTCATGTATCTTTATTCTCTCAATTCACTTCAGTTACACCTTGTGCTGCAGAACTGGACATCGGTCAGGTTCATTCTCTGCATTAAGTGCTATCCATGTTGCAGATGACCTCACACCAATGCCAGGTATATTTCCTCTGCCTAAGGCATCCTAAACTAAATTTTTCACTTTTTTCCTTGAGCAGTGAACCATGTTTGTGCAATGCTGAGCAGGGAGCAAATGGAAAAGACATTGGAAAAAATATATGATAGAGAAAAAATCTGATAGCAAAATAAATGCCTTCAATGGGAATATGCAGCAATGACCAGAGCAAGAAGTGCACCGCATTTCATTACAATATCAGAAATGCACTTTGTGGAACACATTATCAGACTTAGCGGATGACAAATAATGTGAAAGTGGGCATAATAAATCTCACATATTGCATGTCGTTAGCAATAGTGACAAAGATTGCTTTTTAAACAGCATAATGATTCCACATAATTTGATTAAATATGTATTCAGACAACCCTCCATAAAATTATAATTTGAATGGTTTCAAACCGAGCATCAGCTGTTTTTTTTTTCTCTAAGCTTACTGCACTTACACCTTATACCACAGAGAAATTTACCTGACAGGTGGGTTTTCTTCACTGAGTACTACCCAGAGTGCTGTTGACTGCTCAATGCTGCCAGGCTGGTTTGCGATACATAAGACAGCTTAAACTAAATATTTCACTTTTTTCTTAAGGCATGAAAGTTCATTTCATGCTGCCAAGTAGTGTGCAAATACAGAAGGCAATATTTATCAGAAGCATTCAAACAACTTTTCGAGTATAACTTGAAGACACATGAAATGAGTCTCAGTGCATATCCAGCTATGAGCACAGATGCTACTGTATTACACTAACACATTTAGTCTTTACATATATCTTTCCTATATCAGCACTATCATGTATAGCTGACAATATCAGGACTTTAATGCCATAGGGATGGAGAAGGGCATGAGGAACAGAAGAAATAATTTAATTGTTCACACAGTACACACAATTAATACTGACACAATTTTAAAAGACTTGTCTGTCACTTTTAGTCAAAACTGGCCTTACTTGAGTTCCCACATCAACACATTCATACACCAAAATGAGTGTCAAGATTTAATATTGTCTCCTTTAGTAAAATGATCTATGAACAGGTTTCAAACCTTGCATCACCTATACTGTTTCTCTAACCTCAGTGCATATACATATTATGCCACAAAGAGAGAGAGGAGTATAGCAACTTAAATGTCTTCATCCCATACTATCTAGACTGCTGAGGACAGCACAGCAATGCCAGTCTTCTTTACACTATTGATGACAGTCTAAATAAAAATTGTCAATTTTTACCTGCCACTCAACAGAGCACTATATCAAATGGTGTACAAGTAATAAAAAAATATATAAAACATTGGTGATCAAATACTTTAAATGTACATTTCATATTTTAATCAACTTTATCTTGCAACAGATATGTGCATGGATTGAACACTCAAGGAAGGGTAGAAATAACAATAATTTAAGAGTATTCCCTATATTATTAGCAAGCATAAAAAGTATTTAGATGTACTGGTCATGTGACATGGTATCAAGTCACATTGAAAGTACAACAGAAACAAGTTATGAAAGTTGCCCTTTTCTAATTTGATGGTAAATGTCTAGATGATTTTGATATTGCCAACAGGATATCCATGTCCTCACACAATATTAAATAAATACTGCAAAGACTGACACTGCAGGAGTATTCCTCTTTCTTTATGGTGTCTCATTCCCTTATATATGCTTTCTTCTAAACAATTCTATCTCTGTTTTATTGCATATGTTATATGTATCAATGCTTAGAGTACTCCCTTAAATATGAACAATATTTCTTACTAATGGGCAGTAACCATGGTCATTAAAGCCAGCATTTGAATGTTAGGAATATTGTTCTCCTAAATAAGTAAATGTACTTTCAGATTTTTAGGTAAGTTTCTTCTCCCTGACACACCCTCAGTAAGTGTACATCAAAGAGGGGAGACTATTTCTGCAGTCACCGTAATCATAGACATTGCAAGCTATTAGCAATAATACTTATCAATGCTCCTCCATACATTGCTAGGGCACATTCATGTAATCGTGTAGATCCTTACACCATGTTTACATTCTCTACAGTTAGTGCAGATTGTGGTATTCAGGAATGCTGATGATTTAACACCTCATATGTAGACTCACACTGCTCACAAGACTGACTCTGCATTATATAATGGTAATTGTCTAGCTAATTTCCTTGTGTTGTGTTGGGGAGACTGTTTGGATCCAGAGAGCTCAATACTGGTAAATAAAAACAACTTTTGAAGAGCTATCTAATTTCTACACTGTTGTATTGTCAAAGTATGCTGCTATTTCTTACATAATGCTTTTATTTTAAAATTAAGAGGTGAATTACCTGACTGCTGAAAAGCATTTTTGTTATCTTAAAGATTTTTTCTTTATCCCTTTCTTTTGGCATAGCCATGTCTACATTACAAAAAGCATGCTACAGGATGCTACATGACCTATATTTTGTAGGTTGTATTTAACTGTTGTTTGCATGGTTATTGCAGATGGGTGTATTATAACTCAGTAGGAGGATCTGGCATTTTTACCTGTGTTAGCAGAAAGAAAAATGTGCTACATGCCTGGATTTCTTCCTGAATGCCCTCCACAGCAATGGAGATAGTACTTACAATAGTTGTCTCACATTTCTAATGCCACAGTTTGAATTGTTATTGTTAATGCTGTAAATGTATTACAGACTTAAATCTGTGTTGTTTGGATTACAAAACCTGTTATAGATTGTTGTTGATATCTGATTTAGAAATACTTATTTTTGGGGGGGAATCTGTCCTAATTTGTGTGTAGTCATAGGGAACATTAACTAATAAACTGTTGTGTGCATGATGGACGGATGCATTCACACAGAATTGAATTTGTAGTCACCCTGTTTGTGTATTATATATATTTAATTATGTGCTTGTTTTCTGTTTCTTCTCATACAGGGATATGGCACCCAAAAAGAAATCTGTTCCACACAAGCCACCATATACTAATATAGAAAATGAAGTCATTATCAAGTCTTCACATTGCCATGGAGGCAAGATATGGCAGCAAGTGGTCAAATACATCAATACTGTAGGAGGGCATGGGAGAACTTACAGCCAGATACGACACTGGACAAGTGATATGATAACCTCTACCATACAACAGGGTGGCTGCAATTGCTCAGGAACAGGGAGCTACAGGGGGCAGTATTGATATGAAACAACCACTAACTGAAACATACGAGTTCCTGTCCACTGTCAGAGATCTAGATACTTTGACAGAGGGGTTGTACAGAATCCTTAGCATTGGTGCAGATGTAGATGACAGATCCAGAGTGTCACCTCCCAGGGCAAGTGTGATTCTTCTATCTTTATATGCATATCTCATGGGTGTCTGATATATATATATATATATATATATATATATATATATATATATATATATATATATATATATATATATATATATATATATATATATATATATATATATATATATAGAGAGAGAGAGAGAGAGAGTGATATATATATATATATATATATATATATATATATATATATATATATCTATATAGCCAGTGATAATTGTTAGTCAGATGACACAGTCATTGAAAAATAGATGAGGGTGTTTTTTGGTGTAGTATCTAACTGTTCACTACATTTTTGTATATGACAACATTTTAATATGCATATGTGAAGGGGATTATTCTCTATTTCTTGTTTAATTTGCAGTGTGAGCCTTATCTGCCTTCTTTCCTTTCCCTTCTTCACATACAGAGACATCTGGATTGTAGGCTGCCAGTCCCCATGGAGATGATAAGCACACATTTGTTTATGGGTATTACTGTGTATAAGGTAGATTTAGGTTTATATGAGATTAAAATTTGTGTTGCTTTACCATATGTTAGAGTTTAACGTACATTTTGCATAAGGAAATATGTGATCAATTTTATTCTCTGTTTCTGTTTGTTGTAGTTATTGCTCTGATGATGATGGTGTCAATGAAGAGGCACTGTCTGTGGGTGCAGAGGGTCAATACGACACTAAGGCTGTGGCTACCACATACCCTGCCAAATTTCAGATACAATCAGTATGCCTAAACATAGCCATGATACGGACACCTCTGATATAAGACAGGTTGAGGTGGCATCATCGATCATTGTAATGTAGCTATTCTGGCTGCAAAGCTGGTTGCGTCTTCCCATAGCCATCATGTTGGCCTGGTGCCACACTGGAGGGTTGGTAAGAGTGCTCACAGGAGGTCTGCTGTATACTCTCCTCCACATGCTGGTGTGATATTAGGTGCCATGAGATGTATGTGTAGGGCTGTAGTGGAGGCACAGGCATGTTCCACCAAGACCTTGGAAGGGATTGTGTGACTACTAAATGTTGTGCATTCAGATGTGAGTAATTCCCTGAGCTGTGTAAGCAACTCCTTGGATAGGATGAATGCCACACTGGATCAGGAAGTGTCTGTAGTGGAGTGTTTGTTGGGAGAGGATGGGCATCCATGTGGCCAGAGAGATGCTACATTTTCTGGTGTTAGCAGACATAGCTGTGCAAGATCATGCTCCCATATTGACACTACATCCATTTTTCCATCAGTGATTGTGGTGTCTGCACAGAGATGGGGTAGGCCATGGGGTCATGGAAATGGATGTAGTCATAAGAAGAGGCCATCCAGAATACATTGCTCACATTCAGGGAACACCTCATCTTCTAGCTAAGGTGATTGAAGTAGCACTGCAACTCCTGGCAGAGGTGAGTGTTATGGTCAGGGGCAATGACACTGAACTGACTACTCTACCATACATGGCTCACATCTGTCCAAGATGCCAGGATGTAGTGCTAGCATATTGCTTGATTGTGCTCATGCAGACCCAAACACATTGAAAAAGAATTCACTTGCCCATACCACCTCACACACACACATGCAAGCTATTTAAACAGTACTGTTGAGTGCTATACATCTGTTGGTACTTGCCCTGACCACTGTATACTTTAATAAATACATGTGTTTGTTACTCGTATCCACTCACTTCTTTGGTGTCAGACTTGCCCTCTTACCACCCCCCACCACCCTGTGCAAATGGTGATGACTGTGCCCTTCCCTTTGCACATGCCTTTGCGACTTATGGTTGCATACATGTCTGATGCACATACTGGATAGCTAATGCTTGCTTATTCACATGCTGCACTTATCAATATGTATTGTTGAAGAAAAGTTGTTGATTACTTGTTCCTACTCATTTGTGAAAGATTGCATCTATAATTGTTGAACTGAATTGCATTTTACTTAGTATTGCCATTACAACAGTGAAAAAAGCATTAGGTACTTCAGTCTTCTTTCTTGGTATAGTTGTGCAAATAAGGGTATATTTGATTTATTCCATGTTTTATAGATGGTGGTCAATTGAAATGCTTGATGCACACTATTGTTTCTAATACATAACTGTATATTGCAAAAATCTGACAGACAAGATATTACTGGCATAACTTTACATCTCAGACAAATGCTCTGCTTAGTGACATATATATTTCCATATGACAGTAATCAGTTATGTAACTTTTTTCTTTATAGGTTCCACACTTATCTGTCATTACCGTAGGTGCAAATTGTTTCCTAGGGATTGTCCCTATCTGATGCTATCAGAACACAGTCATTAGATGGTTATGTATACATTGTGGAGTCTGACAGATATCAGTTGTCCTATTTGTATATGCATGGGATCTTAGGCTTTGACCTAAGTAGTGACTATGTGTTCTGTCCTTTGCCTCTTAGCCAGAGCCACGGCATACTGTGCACAACTGTGTTTCCCAGCACCATCTGCAGTTGGTGGCTCTCTTTCAGACACCTCATCTGTACCTCCTGCTACTGCTGCTGGTCTTTGAAACTATGGTCCTGCCACTTGCTGTTTTTGTTGAAGCTGTTTCCTGACAATTATATTGTGTAACATGGCACAGACTGTAAGTATTTTGGCAGATGTGCCTAGGTCATACTGCAGTGTACCTCCTGATGTGTTTAGGCACTGGAACTTTGATTTAAGCAAATCAAACACTTATTCTATGATATTCCAAGTTTCAGGGTGGACCTCATTGTATCCTTGCCCAGTGGGTTGTGTTGGTTTCTCATGGGTGTCATGAGCCAGGTCTCCAATGCATAACCTGCAACCCCCACTAGATGTCCTAGAGGAATGTCATCCTAGCAAACATGGTGTACAGCTCACAAGTGTGCAATATGTTTGAGTCATGAAAACTGTCTGGGTTACCTGCAAACAGATAATTGTAGGTGATTGCACTCCAGACAGCCTCACAGTTTTTAGAGTGGAAACATTTTCTGTTGATGTACTGCCTTCCCTGTTCACCAGGTAGAATTTTTATTTCTATGTTTGTGAATATATGGCCCCCAACATTTCATGGAAGTGTGCTACTGCATAAAATATCTGCATGGCTCTTGCTCTCTGCTGTGAGGTGCATGGGAAACAGATGTGATCATTTGCATGTAGAAGCATTGCATTTAAAAACTGATGTAATATTCCAGAGGCTGATGCCTGTGACACCCCTAATATATCCCTTGTGGGTCTCTGGAAAGCACCAGTTGCTAGTACACATAATGCTACATATACCTTTGTTTCCATTGGGATGGGTTCTCCACAATTTCCCTGGGGCCTGGGGAGACAGAGATTGCATATTTCCTCCAGTGTTTCTCTGCCTACTCTGTCTGTCTCTGCAATTTGTGTGTCATGCAATCCATGATAGGTCAAATAGGGTGTAATCACCCTTCTTTTAGCTCAAGACCTGGCAGCAGCCCCAGCACCCTGATTTAAAGTCTGATGCACATACAGCATAATGACAGCAGCAGCAACCCCTAACATGTTTTTTTCTAAGTGTAATTTTGCTATATTCCAAAGAGTTTTGGTGTACAAGGCAAAAGCCTATTGAGTGTACACAATTGCTTTATAGCTTCCTGAATATGTTCACCATATTGTATTCATTAATTAGCATGAACTTTGACTTTTTATGCTTTCATTAGCATATTCCGCCATTTCCCTTTGTTTGGTGGCTCTATATGGCATATAGAACTATTTAGTGATTACCAAATAGTATGCTACATGATAACTGCACTTGTGTAGCTGTTATTGAATCCAGCCCAGTGTATTCATATGTACTAATATATTTGTATCTTTACCTTTGGCCTTGGTCACTGCTGAAAACAGTTTTGTGACCAGCCTATCTACTCTACCAATAAATGTAAAAGTAGATAAATACATGCATACATACATACATGCATACATACATGCCTACAGTAATGTATCAATAAAGGTAAACATCACATTAATGATCATGTTTTAGGGCTATTTGCATTACTGATAATTTACTTAACTTTTATCCCGTGGTTGTTTATATATGTAATAAAAAAGACAATTAATAAGAGGTCTCAGAAATATGTATTTGGTACATCACATTAGAGAATGGGCAACATGCACATTGCACACTGATTGGAGGGGGTCCAGCAGGGTCTTAAACTATAGGCAATGTCCACTAAAAAGTATGCCCGTCACTTCACTGTAGCATATTAAGCTGCTGTGAAGCTCAGACAGAAAAAGAGTAAATGGCCGCCATTTTTTATACTCACTAAACAGCATTTGATTTTTAAAAAAGATTTATGTGACATACTGAGAATGACAAAGTGTGTAAGCAAGACACAGAAAGAGAGTGCGGAATGTAAAAAGAGAGTCCACTCATACGTAAGAAGTGTGAAACGCTAGTGTCTGGTACTATTGACTGACTTTAATCCTCTGTGATTTGCCAGAAAATCAGTCATTTCTTGAGAGACAGAGCAGTGCTATGTGGCAAAATCGAAAATGGGGGAGAGCTGCAATACCTTGCATTCCATGATTTTTTTTTTTCATTCATTTGCTCACAATAAGACATCTGAGTGTATTCACAGAACAAAGTAGCTGTAATTGCTGTGTGTGTGTGTGTGTGTGTGTGTGTGTGTGTGTGTGTGTGTGTGTGTGTGTGTGTGTGTGTGTGTGTGTGTGTGTGTGTGTGTGTGTAAACATTAAATACTTGCATAATGCATGGGAAATACTTCCTCCAATAACAATAAAACATGCTACAGCAAGTTTGAAACATTAGAAGGAGGAGCTATTTTACATTAAACATATTAAAAAAGCATATAGTAGTAAAAAAATATAAAATAATTTAACAAATACCTGTGGTGTTGAGCTTAACAACCAGGAGTGACTTTAAATTAAAGGGAAGCTGTAAAATGCAACTCAATGACTGGGATGAACTGGACTTGGATGAGACTATATTATAGCAGATCAATGCCCATTTGCCTGTGATCATACAGTAGATGGGGTCAGTTACTTTCATCCATAAACTGCCTCAGCATTTGTTCATTCTAGTGGCATTATTGACCATATACTCCTCTGATTTCCAATTGCAATCAACAGGCTCAGCCTTAGGTGAAATGGAGCCAAAGGGAAAGGACATGGGGAACCTTTGTTGCACAAGGGTTCTCTCTGCATCCCCACCCCATTGATTCTCCCGTTTCACCTGTCCTTGCCCCACACCATCTAGAAAGATTATTTCTTCAGTGTTTTGTTTTTCTTTTTTCGTGGGTTTTTTGCCTTTCTGTGTTTTTCCTCCATCAGTTCGAACCTTTTAATCCAAAGATTGCTTGAAAAAAATCATTATTAAGGAAAGAAATTTAGCCTTATTTTTTTATTTCAAAGAAAAATCAGTTCTGTTCAAATTTTAATGACAACATAGTAGTCCCAATAAACCTAAAAGGCATATACTTGGAAGAAAATATAAAATCTTGACTGTCACTTGTATTTGTCTTTCTATGCCACCAAAAAGATAGTTATCCTTTGTGTATCCCTCTGCTATTATGAAAGTAAAATGTGAAATGGCCACTCACATATATTATTTGCCTGAGGATCTGGGGAGAGGAAACTACAGCATCTGGATAAAAACTGATACTGTGACAAAGACTATATGCAGGAACTAGACAGAAGGAATAATAGCCATAAGCTCCACTAGAGAATAAAGCACTGTGAGATGTCAAAGCTACTGACTGTGCCAGTGACAGGTTGCTATCGCAAACATCCTGCCCCGACTGACACAGACAGACGCTTACTGTCTACAGTACTACTTGGAGTATACACCTCAATTCTCTGCTTGCACTCAAATGAATTAATAACTATATAAGTAATGATTCTATTTCAGCTTGCTATTGCCAGAACTGTACATTGCAACTCCCCACACAAAGCAACATAGATGTATCCATAATCACCACCATTTGTATGGTTTTATATAGATTCATTTTTAAGTGAATTTGAGTAATATTTAAAATTATATTTTGGGGGCTTTGCTGCTCCTTTATTTTTGACTTTGTTGCTGATTCTTGAGCAAAGAAGTTGAAAGCTATCACACATCCTCACACACACAGATATGCATAAACACATACACACACAAATTATTTATAGTCCTGGCTGACAGGCATTGTCCTATTAATCATAAAAAAAAAAATAAAACCTTTACTATATTAGAAAAAAAAAACATAGCGATTATTCCCGTGCTCATACCTCCAGATTCCCTTTCACTTGTTTTGTTTTTTTCAGACTTCCTCAGGTCATCTGAAGATGACTGAACCAATAGGAAGTAGCCCTTGCTGCTTCATACTGCAGCCCTGTCAACTCCTCTGCAGCTGAGCTTCAGACACATCTAAAATGCAGAAAAAGAAAGTTAATTTCTGTCCTGTTTTGCTGAGTAGGTAGATAAACATACAGATAGATAGATAGATAGATAGATAGATAGATAGATAGATAGATAGATAGATAGATATAGATATATAGGTATACAGATTTTGTATGTTTAATGAAAATTAATAATAATAAAATTAAATATATATAAAATAAATTATTTTCTCTGTGTTTTTTATTGGAGAGGCTGTAGCCTAACAGACAGTGCCATGAGATGCCCCTGCTAACAACACCCCTACTTGGGCATTATTTCCCGATAACACACACCCTGTCAGGCACTATTGCTTGCTTATGCTGCTTTGTGACTAGGAATGGCAAACATATTTTCATGAAGTTATACATTTCCTAGCCACATACTAGGAGGCCCACAGTAAAATATATTGTAGCTTGTAGATTACATTGAGAATAGTTGTATTAAAAAGTTGCAGAAAGGGAAAAACATAACAGAAAAACCTTGCTTCTTTAACATTTGGTATTCTATAGATACAAGAATCACCCCAAAGCTCAGCAAGTAACTGATAGATGTAACTCGGCACTTAGTGCTGAAGTTTTCAACCTTCAGTATTGTAGTGATACAACTTTGCAACTTATGTAACCTCCCTAAAGTGTAAAATGACTGGTAGAGCATATGTTAAGAGAATATTCTCTTTCTAAGAGAAGAAATGGTAGTAGCGGCTGTATAAGTTTCTTACTGAACACTAATAGGTCAAGTTAATGATCTTTCCTACACTAACCCAATAGATATCATGTAAGTGAGTGCACATATATCTTTTGTATCATATATTGTTGATAAATATCTGATTCTTCAGGGTCTATGTTCACTTACCGAACTAAAAAACCTTGAACCACAAAACAAGAAACAAAAACAGCAAAAAGGAAAAGTAGCTGATAACAGCAAAATAATATACATCAAATAGCCATAGTCGGCCAACATTGCACACACAACAAATCAAGATTGGGTCTGTGCCCCCCAACTACATATACCAACTCTGAGATCATACTACAATGAGGAATAGGGCAAATTTAGTATGTTTCCCTTCACTTACCTTATGCATTGTGTTATTTCCTGGTTGTTGGCCAACTATGGCAATTCGCTGAATTTATTTTTGAAGTTGTCAGTGTTCGCTGCTTTTCCAGTTTGCTGCTTTACATTCATTCTTTCATGGTTCGAGGTTTTTATAATTTGGTAAGTGAACATAGACCCATTTCTTCATGGTGTCTTTAATGCAATAGACTTCAAGAAGTACATAGATTGCATTAAAGAAATAATAGCCTGCTTGAGGGTTCATATCTAATAATTTCTTATGTGTATGCATGTATACAAGTCCTACTGAGAGAGTATGGATCTAGCTTTAAACTCTTGAGAAAAAGACCATCTCTGAAATTAAGAAAGGCTAAGTGTAATAAAGAAGCCTTAGCTTCAAAGGTTTCTGCATCATGCAAAGCCTTTTGAATTCAGAAACTGTTCAATCACTGAAGTTTGTGGGGTCCTTATTGTGCACGGTGGTCCAACAGGTAGGTGGCATCCTAATGTGGTAGTCCAGGAAGTACCTAATGCTAATTAGAAATGCAATCTCCCCAAGAAATATCTGCATCTCAAGATTATTTTCACCAAGTAACTCACTTACTCAGCCAAGTCAAATTTTAATCCAGGAGGAAAAAGTGACCACTGTAAGCTCACTCTGGTCACCCTTTCACAGACATGAAAGTATTAACAGGGCAGGTATGTTCAGTGACAAAATGGGGATAGGGGTGTATTAATGTATATATAGTGTGTGTTTGTGGACATTGTGTGCATGTCTGTAGCTGCACAAAAGAGGCTGTGTGTGTGTGTGTGTGTGTGTGTGTGTGTGTGTGTGTGTGTGTGTGTGTGTGTGTGTGTGTGTGTGTGTGTGTGTGTGTTGTTACACTACAGGAGTTAGGTAAGGAATCAAGAGTCTGGATGTATGCATGTGTTGGTTCATGTGGATGTGCATGCGTGTGTATGCATGAATGTCTGAATGCATGTGTTGGGAAGCCTTAGCTGGTGCAAAGTATGAGCCACTAGGGAGAACACTAGCACAATAACATCAGACAGAGTTAGTGTTTGATTCAGAAACATGGTAATCAGCTGATAATGAGGTCTTTCTCACTGTGGTCATACCTGTAACAGAATCATATATTCTTGCCATCGCACTGCTTAACCAACCTGCATTGAGGCATGAAGCATGAGCAGTGAGGATTTTATTGAACCCTAGCCCATATTTTTTCTGAACACTAATGCCATTGCATAACTCTCAGCTAACATTACACTTGAAATCTGGCATTCTTAATCAGTACAAGAAAGTTGCCTTATGTTAAAGGGGTAAAAGGAGTATCTGAATATCATTCTGTGGAAACTTTATTAGTGTTTGCCTTGGAAAAGTGTTTTCTTCTTTCCTACTGTGGGAAAGAACATGTGACCTCACATGTACTGTACAGCAAGACACAAGCCTCCTTATCTGGATTTGCCTGGACTTCTACATAGGGGGACAGGATATAGAACTGGAGGAAGAACTAAAGCTTCAACTGACTTGCTGGCTGAACAATGATTAAGGTAATGGCACAACAGTCTCTTTGTAGAAGAAGCATTTGAGAGACATTGCAGAAAGTCTGTCCCTCCTGTGTGGACACCTGCAGAGTGCACCTTTTTCTAGGAAAAGTGTTTTAACAGCAGAAAAGAGAAACTGCCTTAGCTACTTTTCCCATTGTAATAATTGTGCAAAAAAAGTGCAAGAGAGGCTATATAAACTTGTCAGACAATAACTAGAAGCATGTTAATTAATGCTAACTTTTGATCAAACACAAGAAAATATGTTAGTCTGTTGGACCATTATGAACCATTTGTCAAATGATTTATCATCATTACCATATTTTAAGGAAACTAGCTCTAAGCAGAATGGAATATATTCTTAACATTCTGTGATCCAAAATTGGGTAATCTGAAGGCAGGAATCTTATCTAATATTTAAAGAAGCAGACATAATACTTTTCATTTTAACCAGAGAACTGGTCAAACTAGACAGTTAAGGGCCAGACATGGAAGAGGACAGATTTAATGCAATATAGTAAACGCATTAGTTCACGTCCAGATAAATGCTTTTCATTATTATTGATACCCAGTACAATTTTAGAAAAGGTTTTCAAGAGAGCCCTAAAGGTATGTGCTAAGACTTCAGGTGCATATTTGAAAAGCAGAGGGTAGAATTATAACATCTACTTTTTCATAGAAAAGTAAGAACAAAATGGTCTTGTTTTAAAAATACAGCTTCTGTTGGAAAATCACAGAAGGATGGAAAAAATTATTTTAGTAGTACATAACACAGATGATTCTGCGTAATCCTCTTTTTTCCCTGCAACAGTACTAATGGTATATCTAGTTTGTCTTTGAGGTGTAAACCACGTTGGTCAAGGTGAACTAGTAATGGCTCCATCTATCTATGCCAGGATCCTTATGAAAGTATAAAGTCTGTATTCTATATTCAATGTAGAAAGAGAGGGGATACATGAGTCCTGTTTCTATGGATTCTTCCAATATTGCACTATAGCGAGGGCATTAACCCAAGATTGTGTTGGTGAACTAGAATAAGCCAATGTATTGTTGCCTGTTTGAATGAGTTTTGAAAAACTCTGCTAGGATCCCTTTAGTATTTAAGGATTTTCCATGAACAATTGTGCATAATCACATAGCTGAACCACTGATAAAGGAGATATTAAAGGGAAAAAATCCACCTTGCAATGTAGTTAATCCTTTCCTATAATATTACCTAGCTGCTGCTTATTGCCTAGAAGCCTTTTAGTACTTTTTTTATTTCCACTTTTTTCACTGTTACAGGTCATGAAGTGAAGGTCCCACCATTTTTCTTTCCTATTACCTTGCGTTGTTTCAGAAAACATATTTGTTTCTGCCTGATTGACAAAAGCTAAACTCCAGCAATAAGTAAGAGGATTTCTCAGTCTATTAGACAATGATCTAAGGGAAGACTTGCTTGATTTAGTAGAAATGGCCGGATATACTCAGATAGATTCAAGAAAGAAAGAGATTGCAAAATAAATAAATAAATGAGACCCAAAATGTTAGAAGTCTGGTATAACAGACGAAGACAGTGATTGAAACTATTATGAGAGATCCATGTGATATAACAGAAATAAACAGAATATACTACTCTGCAGCTAAAATAATAACAGATAACATGTTACCACAAAATACGGAGTAACAAAAGAAGAGAAAGGAAGGGAAGGGAACAAGTAGAATGTCAAGAGGGAAGCACCAAATAAAGAAAACAATAAAGCAACCAAGGCATGAAATGTCACCGTTCAAAGAATGCAAAAAAGGGAAAAGGTCATCACAACTCTTAGAAAGATAGATGTGAAAAGAGCAACACACAATACTAAAACAGAATAGGATTTATCATACACTATCTCCATTAAAAAACTGAAAACATTATCACAAGCAGAAAAATGCAGAAGTTATGCAGACAAATATACAGAAAACGTCCAAAACAACCTATTCACTGATGACCCAAAATGTTTTATAGAGAATTGGGAAACAAAGCAAAGTAATACCAATGGCACCTAAAAAGAAGAAATCTGTACACTTTGGAGAAGTGTTTCTGAAGACCCCATTGAAAAAAAAAATGTTGAATGAATAGAGAGGCAGCAGGAAGCTCTGATATAGTAAGTCCAAATGGAATAAAGTAACAATCAGAGAAACTGAAATGAAATTAAATAGGCTCCTAATTGGAAAATCACAAGTCCAGATTCAGTACCTAACTTTGGGTTAAAGATATTCACATCATTGTACAGAGATTTAGCCATGAGTAAAAATTTTTTACAATCAGATACCAGACAGACGGCAATCTTTCTAACAACAGGAAAGTCATCCTAAGAACTATAGACCAATAACTTTCCTTATGACAGTGTATAAACCAAATACTGGAACTGATGTATTTGGAGTATATTGTCACAAAGAGAAATGTCATTTGTGGCAATTGAACAAAAAGATAACAAAACAAATGAATATTAAGGACCAAAGGATTTGCTATTGTTAAACAAAGCCATAACAGTGGGATAAAAGGGGCAGAAGCTAAGGATTGCATAAACAGATTACAAGAAAGCATTTTAAAGCATCACACTTTTATGGATTAAGGAATGCTTAAAGATATATAAAGTATATCCAACATTGATCAATTATATAGCAGTTACTATGAAACAAACCACAAATGGGTCATGATAAATTTGTACTTATTATCCCAGAGGTAAAAGTCCAAATGGGGATATTCCAGGGTGACTCTTTGTCCTCACTGCTGTTTTTCTTGCCCTTAACCCATTAAGCTACTTACTTAATAGACTTACAGCTTAACTTCCAAAAACCAGCTTAGTAAAACATCTCATCTACTTTTTGTATATCATTTAAAATTGTATAGTTCATCAGAGAAGCATTTGAAAGCAAAGTTCCAAACCAGTTAAAACTTTGTTAGATGATATAAAGAATGCTATTTGGTGTAACTAAATGTGTGAAGGCAACATTTATAAGGAAAACTGCAGCACCAAATAAATATTAAACTACAACGGAAATGAGATACAAAGAGACTTGAGCAGGATATTGTGTCTAAATGTTTTGGAATAGATTAAGCGTCATCAATAAGACATTAATAATAAAACATGGCATAACTATGAATGTTTTAGAAGATTAAAGCTAATACTGAAAACTTCCTTGACATCTGGGAGTCATGTTGAAGCTATAAATCAGCTTGCTGTTTGTGTTCTAATTTATAGTTTTGGTGTGCTTGACTGGCCACAAAAAAGCATTGGGTCAGTGGGACAAGAAAACAAAGACGTGTCATGCTTGTCAAATTATACATAAATTGGCAAAATTATATATCCCTTATCATGACAAAGACATGGGCTTCTTGAAATTAACTAAATGTATAGGTCTGTACTTGTAACCCTGTACACATATTTGCTGACATCATTACATCCAAATGTACTGAAGCTTCTAAACCATGAAGAAAATATGTCTTAAGTAACATCTTTCCTCAGATTAGCAGAACCATTTAGGAAAGGATAGGAATGGGATTGGAAATCAAATCAGAAGTGGATAAAAATCAGATGACAACTGAAAGTGCCAAAAAAACAAAACAAAGAATATAAAAGAACAGGGCAACAACAACAACAACAACAACAACAAAAAGATGGAAACCCCAGAATTATAGTGGCAAGTAAAGAGAACTGGAACAACCACATGTTGATCATGGTATGACACATGAATGGTTAAGGAGGCATGAATTCAAACCAAGAAATGAAAGCTTAATAATTGCAGCTCAGTACAGTGGAGCACATATATGTCAGTTTACAATATATGTACAAAAAGTGGGAGATACAGATTAATGCAAGTTCTGTGCTATCAGACTTGAAATAGTTCCACATCTTGTTGCAGTGTGTGAGTACTATGAAATATAGCTCAATTATATTGTCTTTATGTAAACGAATAATTACTTTAAAATTTTGTTTATGGTAGTCTTATGGTGGCTGAATATATATTTTCTTCTGTGTGAGACTTATGGATTTGAGTTGTTTTTGATGGGACTTTGTAAGTGTGTGGATTTCTTGAAGCATCTGTTGTAGATCTGCCAAATGGGGAATCCAGGCAACAAGGCAAACATTTCATTCCAAGGGAATATTTCCAGGATTTCCTAGTGGTTGGCTTTTTTTCTATTCTTTGAATCTGGAGAAATTTTTCCTAGTATAAAATATTATACTTAAGAAAGCTTGCTTGGCAACAGATTTCACTTAATGCATATATGAAATGTAAAGAGTTTATAAGGTTTTGTAAGCTTTTTGTAGAGGTAAAAAACTAATGAAATGAAATGCAAGTGCATGTTAGCAGGTTAGTGCACGTGACTGCAAGAATATCTTGAAGTCATGGAAAAATACTGGAAAGAAGCTTCTCACAGTTTCTAGTACCTTAGCCTGAGGCCCTGCTTTTCCTTGCAGGGAAGTAGTAGAATGGAAAAGTATTCCTTATTAGGATAAAATATAGATAACAAGTATGAAGCGTAATTTCTTCCAGCTTAGCAATTTTCTATTGGATATAGAGTAGTGGTCTAATGTATGAAATGTACCTTTCTGTTATATTTCTATTAGATGTTAGCAATAGTTTCATAGATAAACCCTGGGATTCAGCAAGCTCTGCACAGTGTGCAGGAATAGTGCAAGAGCTGCTGGAAGCAATATGGCCGCAGAGAGATCCAGGAACAAGCTCCCGGGACATACGCGAGCGCTCCTGCACTATTCCTGCATGGACACACCTCCTGTATTCTAATTACCCCATTTGCAGGTGAAAAACATGCAAATGAGGTGAATTTGGAATCCAGGAAGCTGGCAGCCATCCATGCAGGATTAGTGTAATCTGCAGAAATGTATTCAGTTAGTAACCAAGTACATTTCTGCAAACTACAAAATGGAGCCATGACAGCTCCAAATAAAGGGTGCATATAATGTGGAAGGCATGCAAATTGCCAAATATATGACCATTGGCATGGAATATAGTTTCAAATGAACAAAAAATAACTGTTTTTGGCTGATTTTGGCCGTTTAAGCATAGGGCAGCAGCGCACAAACTGGATCAGCCCGAAAATAAAACTAAAACCTTGAAAAAGCATTTTATGCAAAATCCCAATTTTGCCGTTATAGTCAATAGCAGGCAGAAGACAACAAGGCCACTGAATAGTGATTGCTAAGGGGGAAGGCTCAGTGTCAGACTTGTAACTAGGCATTAGCAGTCAATTCTATACAAATGAGGGGAATGATACTGAATCACAAATTCCCCACATGGCTAGCCTGCACCCAACTGTGTAGATGCAGGAAAACCATGGTGCAAGCCTAAAAGTTAGCTGACATCATAGAGGGGTGTGTCAGCCATACTGTAAGCTTACTGGAGCTCTGTGGCTCAGGTTTACCCTTAGCTTAGCAGAAGTAAGGAAGGGGGTGTGTCTGAAGCTGCTTAGTCATCTTTACATTGCCTAAATGGGTATGCGTGCCGCACACTTTATTTATTTATTTTATTTATTTTATTTTATTTTACATTTGTTAACCGGGCTGGTCTAGCTGGATACATATCCGTTTTCAGTAGAGGCCCGAGGAGAAAAGCTCCAATACAAAATGGAAGTACATGTTTAAATTACAAAATTCAAAGTATAGTTACTACAAAGAGAATATAGATTACATATGCAGGAATGAAAAATTACATAGATGTTATATAAGACAAGGACAGACAGGAGGTTATACACAAAACATTGATTTTGTCATATTACTGGAAAATAGACTGAAATCGGAGAATCTTCCTAAATTGTTATAAGGAAAGAGAGATTTTAGAGATCTGCAATTAGGGAAATGGGCTAGGGATATGGGACTAGAAGGTATGAGATATGTAGTTAGTCAGGTTCACGACATGGGCATATCCATTGTGTGGAGAGATATTCTTTAAGGTTAAATTTGAACTGATTGAGCAAGTAGTAAGTCTAAGGTTGTTTGGCAGGAGTTCCACTGCTTGCCAATGGAATTACATAGAGGGCATCCCCACCTAAGTTTTTTGCTTTAATAGTTAGGATCTGGATGCTGTTTGATGATCGGAGACTGTTGAGGTTAGTATATGGAGTCAGAATTCTGCACAGTGAGGGAGTTCTATCAGGATAGTTGATTATTTTATAAGCTTCGGCGAGTTGGCTAAGTTTGAGGAGATTTGGCAGTTCCAACCATCCAAGTTTCCTCAGGTTAAGGCAATGATGGGTTTGATAAGGGGAACCTGTAATAAATCTGGCAATGTGGTTGTAGGCAAGAGAGAGCATGTTAAGTTCACGTTTATTGAGAAAAGAGAGGATCGGCGAAGCATAGAAGAGGGAAGAGAGGAGATGGGTACGGGCAATAGTTAATTTGGTAGTGGGAGTTAGGAAGTTTTTAATTCTGTACATAGATCCTAGTTTTTTGTTAACAGACTTTACTGTTTGGGTAATGTTTATGTCGAATTTGAGCTTATGATCAATAGTAACACCTAGCAGTTTGGTACTGGTGACAGGGGTTATGAGGGTCCCATTATTGGATTTAATATGGAAGGTAATGTTGTTAGTGTTTGGGAGTTCTTTACCTAGAGGTGAGAAGACGTTGGGGAAGAAAAGTAATAGTTTCGTTTTAGCTGGGTTAAGTAGGAGTTTTAAGTCAGTGAACCATTTTTCAACTAGTGAAAAACAATGTTGTGTGATCGTTTGGAGATTCGAGAGGGAGACGTCGGAGCAGATTAAGGTGGAGTCGTCGGCATATTGGATGCAGGTGGATTTAGGGACGACTGACTGAAGGTCATTTATGAAGATGGAAAACAGAAGTGGGCCCAGTATCGAGCCCTGAGGAACACCTATGGTATTAGGGAGCAGTCCTGATATTCTGTTTTGCCACAGGACAGCTTGTTGCCTACCAGTGAGGTAGGCATTGAACCAGTTTAGTGCTGGAGTGTCCAGACGTAGGGTTTCAAGGATGTTAAGAAGGAATTGATGATTGACCATATCGAATGCTTTTGATAGGTCCAGAAAGAGGGCAGAGGATATGAGTTTGTTATTACGATTGTTGTTGATGGAGTCAACAAAGGAAAGGAGGGCAGTAGTTGTACTATGGTGTGGGCAAAAACCGTGCTGGGCATTGGACAAGAGATGATTAGAAGTCAGATAGTGAAGAAGTTGTTTGTGGATGCATCTTTCCATGATTTTCACTATCGGGGGCAGGATGGCTATTGGTCTATAATTTGACGTTTCCAGGGAGGTACCTCCTTTGTGAAGCGGAATGATATAAGAAGTCTTCCAAATGGAGGTAATGTTCATCTCAGTTATAGTTCTATTGATAAGGATTGATATGGGGTAGGCTATTTCATCAGACGCAATTTGTAAGAATTCCGCAGGAAGGTGGTCAGCCGCTAGGGTGGTTGGTTTGAGTTTTTTTAGGGGGGAGCGTACATAGGAGGAAGAGACTGGCTTTAAATTGAAGGGGGTAGGGGTGTCAAGATGCAGTTTCGCAGCAGGTGGGGAAGTGGAGGTAAGTTGACTGGCTAGGGTTTGGATAGTCTCAGTGAAGAAGGAGTTAAAGGTGTTGGCTACTTCTTCTTGGCCTTTCTCTAACAATTTCTCGGGGGTTGGGGTGGAAGTTTTGCCTGGGTGCAGAAGGTTGTTAAAACCTGCCCAGAATTTCTTTGGGTTGTTCTGGTGTTTTTGCTGGAGGTTGCAGAAGTATTGTTTTTTGTCTTGGGTAATGGCAGTTTTAGTGGCGTTTCTTAGTTGTTGAAATTTATAATGGTCTTGGGGGGTTTTTGTGGCTCTCCATTTATCCCAGGCTTGGTCACGGAGTTTGATTTTGGATTTAGTATCACTAGTTAGCCAAGGTGCTATGCGAGTTTTGGTTCTAATTTGTCTATGTGGGGCATGTGAATCAAGTATCTTAAGGAATGTGTCAGTGAAGTGGGACACACTGTCTTCTAGTGAAAGAGTTTTTAATATGGTCCAGTTGCAGGATTTCAGGTCGGCAAGAAATAGTTGAGGGACAAATTTTTTTTTGTTTCTGATTAGTCTATATGGGGGGGGTTAGAAGTAGGGCATTTATGTTTAATGATATAAGTTATTAGGTGATCGCTGAGGTCACAGGGAAGGGTACCAGTGTTGTAGTTATTAGAGTCCCTATTAGTAAGGATCCAGTCAATAATACTTTCTTTTTGAAGTGAGTTGCCTATTCTGGTTGGGGATAGGATATTTTGGGAAAAACCATGTAGGTTAATAGGTTGTGGAGTTATATGGGTAGAAAAGAGAGACCAGTCAATGTTGACATCTCCAAGTACTATGGTTTCTTGTGGGTAGTTGATGGCTAGCCAGCTCAGGGTATGCTCCAGGTTTTCTGTGTTCTTCCCTGGTGGGATATAGGTTACAATAAGGTTGATGCGTTTTTGAGTGTTTAGGCAGATCTGTAGGGCTATAATTTCTAGGTTTGAGATCGTAGGAGGTTGTACTTGGTTCTTAAGGATGTTAAGGGTATTTTTAAACATAATAGCTATTCCTCCACCTTTTTCTTTGCACGATCAGCCCTGAGTATATTGTACCCGGGTGGGAGGATCTCTTCATTCTTAGTAGTGGGTTTTAGCCATGTTTCGTTAGATACATGATGTCAGGGGACTGTGTAGCTATGATGGCGTGAAGGTTGTGAATTTTATTGTTAATGCTTCTTAGGTTCAGGTGTAGTATTAGAAGGAGTCAGTAGATTTTCGGGTTATATTATGGGGGTTAGAAATTGGCATAGTGGTGGGACCTGGGTTTGGGTGAATATCTCCGTCGATGTTAATACAATTTTTCAAGTAAACTAAAAATCTTTGTAATTTAAATAGGATTTTGAGATTAGATTTGTTATGTGGAATTTTAGTGTGTTGAAGTGTGGGGTGGACTATTTTGGGGGATACATTTTTGTCCTGGTAGATTGAAGGTGGAATATAACTGACATGGAGATTGTATTGGGAGTTGGTGTGGCACTTAGGGAAAGAGATACCCATAAGGGTTTGGTTTTCATATATTGTTAGGATATAGGTGGTGATGAGAAGTATAACTGTAATGGGGGTAATAGTATAGGTGAAATTGGCCATACTGAAGAAAAGAAAAGGGTATTTAGTGAGGGAAGAGACTTTGTGTGGGATTTGTTAAAGGGTGTGGGCCTTGGGGTGGGAGGAGTAATGGGGTGTGACAAGGGAGCCTTGGATTTGTTAAGTGGGAAAGTGGGAGGGACTATTTGTTGCTATAAAAGTAGGGATACTGGGGGCGGGTGGGATAAGGGGGCAGGGAGGGGAGCGGAGCGGGGCCTACACCGCCTGGAGATTTTGCAGGGTCTTTAGAGGTAACAATAGCCACTAGTATAACTCAACACAGAGGAGTTACTAGTGCTGGTATTTATAATACAATTTTCCAGGCTTTGTAGTATTGAAGTCTTCAAGTGAGAGTATCAGGTTCTTAACAAGAACAGTATAATTCTCTCTGAGTAGGATAATAATTCTTTGAGTTTACCCTGAGTTTTAAGAAGAGTTTAAGCTGGAGGTTTAGTTTTCGTTTGTGGTCCAGATGGGAGCGATGTCAGGTCTTGGGAACCACAGGAAGCTAGGCAAGGGAGGGGGCTACCTATGATACAAGTGAGGGAGAGAGATATGAGTGTTAGAGTTAATAATGTTGAAATTAGTACTAGCAGGTTAAGACAGCAATCCTGATTAGCCACAAACACACTCAAATGACTTCATATTCCTTAAAGTATACATTTAAAAGAAAAACATTCAAATACTATGAAATAGCATCTAATAACTTTAGCTTAGTTAAATACACAAGGAGATGCTGTGTAATAGTTTCAAATGAGATTATATCTTAGTCGCTATGTGTTTAGATAAGAAAGACGCTAAGCGTGCATCAGCAACAACAAGTAGCTAACAAGAATGCATTAGAACACATTTAAGTACTATGGAATAGGTACTGATGCCTTCATATAGATTAAATACACAGTCAGATGCTAAATTTTAACTTTAAATGACTTCAGATCTAGGTCGCTAATGAGTTATGATTAAAAGACGCCTAGAGTTAGTCAGCAACATGTGCAAGCCTTTGCATAGCATTAAAACACATTCGGATACATAAAATACCATTAAGTTACTACATTATAACTTTAAATGACTGCAGAACTAGGTCGCTATGAGTTGTGATGAAAAGACACTAAGTGTAAGTCAGCAACATGTGCAAGCCTGTGCGTAAGCAGTAAAACACATTCAGGTACTTTAAACTAGGTTCAGTTGCCTTCATATACATAAAATACCATTCTGTTACAAAATTATAACTTTAAATGACTGCAGAACTAGGTCGCTTATGTGTTTTGATGAAAAGACGCCAAAGTGTGCGTCACAACACGTGCAAGCCTTTTCGTTGAGTAATGCACGTCTACAGCTGGCAAGCAGACACGCCAGAGAGAAAAACGATGTCAGGAGTAGAAAAATAATACAACAGTGCAAGTACAATGCTCCAGATCACACCCGTAATGTTTCAATAAGGTAATTAGACCTTATAGGAGTTACCTGTAAGCCAGGAGAGGCGACCGGGCAGGAGAAGAGACAGAACAAAATGCAGATTCAGTTTGCAGTTAGCGGTGAACAAGCAGGATGATTTATAAACTTCCTGACGTCAGCATACACTACACCGCCAGGAGATTTTGCAGGGTCTTTAGAGGTAACAATAGCCACTAGTATAACTCAACACAGAGGAGTTACTAGTGCTGGTATTTATAATACAATTTTCCAGGCTTTGTAGTATTGAAGTCTTCAAGTGAGAGTATCAGGTTCTTAACAAGAACAGTATAATTCTCTCTGAGTAGGATAATAATTCTTTGAGTTTACCCTGAGTTTTAAGAAGAGTTTAAGCTGGAGGTTTAGTTTTTGTTTGTGGTCCAGATGGGCGATGTCAGGTCTTGGGAACCACAGGAAGCTAGGCAAGGGAGGGGCTACCTATGATACAAGTGAGGAGAGAGATATGAGTGTTAGAGTTAATAATGTTGAAATTAGTACTAGCAGGTTAAGACAGCAATCCTGATTAGCCACAAACACACTCAAATGACTTCATATTCCTTAAAGTATACATTTAAAAGAAAACATTCAAATACTATGAAATAGCATCTAATAACTTTAGCTTAGTTAAATACACAAGGAGATGCTGTGTAATAGTTTCAAATGAGATTATATCTTAGTCGCTATGTGTTTAGATAAGAAAGACGCTAAGCGTGCATCAGCAACAACAAGTAGCTAACAAGAATGCATTAGAACACATTTAAGTACTATGGAATAGGTACTGATGCCTTCATATAGATTAAATACACAGTCAGATGCTAAATTTTAACTTTAAATGACTTCAGATCTAGGTCGCTAATGAGTTATGATTAAAAGACGCCTAGAGTTAGTCAGCAACATGTGCAAGCCTTTGCATAGCATTAAAACACATTCGGATACATAAAATACCATTAAGTTACTACATTATAACTTTAAATGACTGCAGAACTAGGTCGCTTATGAGTTGTGATGAAAAGACACTAAGTGTAAGTCAGCAACATGTGCAAGCCTGTGCGTAAGCAGTAAAACACATTCAGGTACTTTAAACTAGGTTCAGTTGCCTTCATATACATAAAATACCATTCTGTTACAAAATTATAACTTTAAATGACTGCAGAACTAGGTCGCTTATGTGTTTTGATGAAAAGACGCCAAAGTGTGCGTCACAACACGTGCAAGCCTTTTCGTTGAGTAATGCACGTCTACAGCTGGCAAGCAGACACGCCAGAGAGAAAAACGATGTCAGGAGTAGAAAAGTAATACAACAGTGCAAGTACAATGCTCCAGATCACACCGTAATGTTTCAATAAGGTAATTAGACCTTATAGGAGTTACCTGTAAGCCAGGAGAGGACCGGGCAGGAGAAGAGACAGAACAAAATGCAGATTCAGTTTGCAGTTAGCGGTGAACAAGCAGGATGATTTATAAACTTCCTGACGTCAGCATACACTACACCGCCAGGAGATTTTGCAGGGTCTTTAGAGGTAACAATAGCCACTAGTATAACTCAACACAGAGGAGTTACTAGTGCTGGTATTTATAATACAATTTTCCAGGCTTTGTAGTATTGAAGTCTTCAAGTGAGAGTATCAGGTTCTTAACAAGAACAGTATAATTCTCTCTGAGTAGGATAATACTTCTTTGAGTTTACCCTGAGTTTTAAGAAGAGTTTAAGCTGGAGGTTTAGTTTTCATTTGTGGTCCAGATGGGCATGATGTCAGGTCTTGGGAACCACAGGAAGCTAGGCAAGGGAGGGGGCTACCTGTGGAAACACGCAGAATGAAGTATAGAACACCATGCGAAGCTGAGAACCGAAGCTCTAATTGTTTGATTCCAGAGGGAAGTAAAACAGGGCTGGTTTTTTGTTTAAAACACTGGTTTTAAACAAAAAAAAAATTAAACCAGGAAATATCTGCTCCCTTCACATCTGAGCACTGGGCTTGCATGGTGCACCTCTGGGCTTAAACAGGAAGGCAATGGGAAGGGAAAACAGCAGTAGGAAGGTAATGAGAACTAGCATAGCTGGCAGGTGAAATGTATCAGAATCAGCCAATTGTGGTGAAGATGAGAATGCTGGTGACCAACCCACAGTGAGGAGAAGGAGAAGAGTGTACAGACCCAGGGTAACCTACCAAGGTCTACATGAGCTAGAGACAGTGGAGTGCTATAGGGTGGACAGTGACCTCCTATAGCAAATTGTTGAGCTGTGCCAGCCATGCCTCACACACACAACCAACAGTGGGGAACCAATCCCAGTGAATACCAAGATATGTGTAGGCTTATGAATACTAGCCACAGATACCTTCCAAAGGCCAACTGGGGATT
Organism: Protopterus annectens; assembly: GCF_019279795.1. NCBI lineage: Eukaryota > Metazoa > Chordata > Ceratodontiformes > Protopteridae > Protopterus > Protopterus annectens. The sequence goes on from NC_056731.1 coordinate 1,353,360,103, forward strand.
CCTGGATGCCATGTCAGCACATGCCGGTCAGCACATATATTTCCTCAACACCCATGAGGCGTTGACCAGCAATATGCATCTCTTCCACCAAATAGCAGAATACCCTGAGGTAGTTGGTGCTATAGACTGCACGCACATACACATCAAAGCACCACAAGGTGAGCAGGGTAGAGTCTATATAAACCACAAAGGTTTCCTCTCCATCGACTGCCAGGTTGTGTGTGATGCCCAGGGCATTATAATGAATGCGTGTGATAGCAGTCCTGGAAGCTATCACGACTCCCACATCTGGCATATGATGCAGCTGTACCAGAGATTTGTCAATGAGGACATCCCATATGGCCACCTATTAGGGGATGCTGGTTACGCACTGGAGCCGTGGCTGATGACACCCATCGGAAATGCACACACACCCGAACAAGAACTCCATAATGAGGCACACGCACAGACCAGAATCATAACAGAGCATGTGTTTGGGATGCTCAAGTCATGATTTCGGTGTCTGGACATATCCGGTAGAGCCTTGCAGTACTCACCAGCTACATGTACCCAAATTGTCATTGTATGTGCCATGCTACACAATATGATCTTGCAGAAACAGCTGCAGTAGGAACAGCATGGGACAGGGACACACAGCCACCTACCATTGCTAAGGCCAGCAGAGGCACACAGTGACTCAGAGGAGGAACAACCTGAGCCTGCCCCAGTAGACAGAAGGAGGTGAGCACATTATGGTCAGGTCTTGGCAAAGAGGCAATGCACAGCACATACACTGACATGGTAGGAACCCATGGAATGGCACCTCTCTCTGACTCACACATACAGTAAAAGGAATGCCAAACATGACACTACCTGTGCTTAACCATGTATGGGGAGTAAACTATGTGCATCTGACATAGTCAGCCCTCCAGCAGCATCCTCAATACTGGCTCAGTCACAAGGTAAGTAATGCTCACTATCAATTGCTGAATGTAGTATTATGTTCTGCTACCTGTATCTATGGTATGGATGTGAGCATGTTAGGGAATTGTGTGGCTGAATGGGATGCCAGCAGATAGTAGACACCTATATCGGCAATATGAAATCCTTAACAAATACTGGTGTCAACATAGTAGGCAGTACTAGACAAGGTGACAAAACTCACTGCAGGACATATGGTGGGCCAAATGTTCATAGGTTCATAGCTTCATGGGTTCATACTAGGCTATCTGCCCTAGGGCATTTATAAGCCTAGCCAGAGTGTGTGTGGCTTTCACCACCCCTTAGGATGAGTATACTAAGCCCTTTTAGGGTTTAGTTTACTGTGCCTCTGTCTAGTAGTGACACAGAGATGACCCCCGGGGTAAACCTATGATCTCCCATCCACTCGTCGAGATTTCTCTTGAATAGAGTCAGTGAGGGGCTCTGCCTAACATGGACTGGGATTCTGTTCCAGAGTGTAGGCAGCCTCTGGGTTATGAATCTGTCCCTCCAGCACGTCCTATTTATTTCTGTGTTGAGGTTTAAGTCTCTTGTTCTTGTGGCTCTGATGAATTTGGATTTTCTGAGGTGTAGCATGTCCATTAATTCCGGATTGGACATGGCCTTGTACGTCAGGCACAGATCACCTCTGAGTAGGCGGTATGTGATTGAATAGAGCTGGAGTTTTTTCAGTCGGGCAGCATATGACATATGTTTAAGACCCTTTATCCTCTTGGTGAGGAACTTTTGGGGTCTTTCCAACTGCTGCAGGTGTCGGGTGAGATACATCCCAAATGGGGCATTGTACTCAATCATTGGCCTGATAAGAGAAGAGTACAGGGGCACAATGACCTCTCTTGATCTAGATGTGAAACCCTTCATGATAAGGTGGGCAATATAGAAGGTCTTCCTAACCACTTTTGCAATGTGAGTGTCAAATGAGAGGTTACTGTCAACCTGGGTCCCTAGGTCCCTGATTACCTCTTCCGTACTTAATGGATTACCACCTATGTGGTAATTTGTCGGTACCTTGTTTTTTCCAAAGGGTATGACTACACATTTTTTGGCGTTCAGCTTAAGGCCATGGCTCTGGCACCAATTATCCATTTCTATGAGGCCTCTCTGAAGGATATTTGTGTCTGCTGGAGTATCAATTATGGCGCCCAGTTTGCAGTCATCTGCGAACTTTGTCAGCCACAATCCTCCTATGTTTGCCTGTACCTCGGAAAAATAAATGCCGAACAAGAGGGGTCCCAGGACTGAGCTCTGTGGGACACCGCTTGTGACTGGCTTAGAGTCTGACATAGCTCCAGCAACTCTGACCCTGTGGGTTCTGTCCTTGAGCCAGTTTGCAACCCATCTTGTGACATATGGGTTTACATTTAAGCTGGTGAGTTTGTCTATGATACCCGAGTGGGGTATTGTGTCAAAGGCTTTTGCAAGGTCAAGGTAGGCTGTGTGAACTGCCTTACCCTCAACAATGGCCTTAGTGACTGTTTCAAAAAAGTCGACCAAGTTCAAAAGGCAGGATCTGCCCTTGACAAAGCCAAACTGGGTAGGATCCAATGTCTGTAGGTCCCCAATGTCTTTGTTTATGAGTTCCATAATGATCCTCTCCATAGCTTTGCAGACCAGGCTCATCAAGCTTATGGGGCGGTAATTTCCAGGGTCCATAGAAATACCGCCTTTGTGAAGTGGGACCACTGTTGCCGTACGCCATTCTTTAGGTACGTATCCTGTAGTAAGGCTAAGATTAAACAGCAGTCTTATGTGTGGGTTTAGTTCCTCTTGGAGTTCATGTAGCACACAGCCCGGGACACCATCTGGTCCCATTGATGCTGTGTTTTTAGCTTTAGAGAGGGCGGCTCTCACCTGGGCATCTGAGATGTTAGGGAGGCTACACTCTGCTGGGATAGTTATTTCTCCTTTGGGGAGGGGAAGGAGAAATTTGCACTGAACCTGTCTGCCAGAATGTTGGCAATGTCAGTGGGTTCAGTGTATTTTGTGTCATTTTGGACTAACTCTGAGCATATCTGGGAGTTTCCACCCAGGTTTCTAACATAGCTAAAGAAGGCCTTGTGATTGTCTTTTGTGTCTTTTGCGATTTTTCTCTCAAAGCTGGCCTTGGATGATTTTATGAGTGATCGTAGTTTTTTGCTAGTACTGATCAGACATGCCTTCCCTTTTAGGGATTTTGCTCTGTCATGTAGTAGCTTCCTCCTCCTATTGTAAAGTTTGTTTATGGCTGGGGTCCACCAGACTGGGCGCCTGCCTTTGGGGGAATGGGTCTTGGTTTTATTTGGGATTGCATGATCCATGCATTCTTGAAGGTGCCCATAGAAGGCATTTGCAAAGGATTCAGCAGTGTGGGTTGTGGTTTCCACTGGCCCAGGGGCCTTGAAGGATACCACTTCAGTCTTAAGAAGTGTGAAGTTGGCTTTTGAGAAGTTCTTCACTGTGGTCTTTTGTGCAGGGGGGGGGCGGGATGTGGATTTCCAGTGAGATTAATTTATGGTCTGATCTTACCAAAGAGGGGTATACTTCTGGTGTGGAGCAGTTTGTCCCCATGTTTGTGATGATCAGGTCTAGTATATTGTCTCCTCTTGTGGGAATGGTGACTAGTTGTTCCATTGCATTTGAGTTTATGAATTCTAGGAACCTTTGGGCTAGGGTGTTGGGGCTTGAGTAATGTTCCCAGTCTATGTTTGGGTAGTTGAAGTCTCCCAAAATTATGGTATTTGGAGAGACATTCATACTCTCCAGTGTCTTCAGGAAGGCTGTGTGGGGTTCCTGAGTTTGAGAGGGTGGTCTGTAGCATGCCACAAACTGTAAGGCAGTTTTGCCTATGGTTAGTTGCACCTGGATAGTCTCCGATGCTTCATGCATTGCCACTAACCTGGAGGTGTGGGTATCTTTGATGAAAATGGATACTCCCCCTCCTTTTGTGGTTCAGTCCAAGTTTTGGGGCCGGAAAGCATGATATGAGGTAAAACCTGATAGTGCTGTGGTGCTCTCAGGAGCCTTGAACCAAGTTTCAGTCACTGCACAGACATTGATGTTCTCCATACTGAGGAGGGCTTCAAGGGCGTGCATCTTGAGATTTAGACTTCTGGCATTGAGCAGCATTACCCTTAGTTTTTTTCCACTTGTGTTTTCTAGGGAGGTATGTTTGTTATTTGAGCCTTGCCTTAAAAAGGCACTATGGGGGTGGCAAGAGCCTTGGCCAATATCCGGAAGCCCAGGGGTGACAGGTGCAAGCCATCCCTTGCGAAGCAGCATGGCTTGTCAAGCATGTCATCCCAAGCAGACAGACATTGGATCCCCTTTGAATGACACCAGTAATTAAGCCAATTGTTAAAACTGATCATTTTGTCTTTGTACTGTGGCATCATTCTTGGTGAGGGTAAGATGCTGCTCAGGGTCAGGGTCATACCGGCTTGGGCTACATAATCAGAGAGCTCCTCTATGTCTCTTTTCATGTAGTCCAGGGAGGTACGTCTCAGGTCGTTCACACCGGCATGTACAATGACTGAGTCATATTTGTACTTGCTGTGGAGTGATCTGAGTGCTTGTATTATGTGGCGGATTCTAGCTCCCGACAGGCAGCTTACTGTGACCTTTTCCTTGTTCAGTCTGGTGAGTGGGACGTCAGTGTGTCTGACTATGGAGTCACCTATTACAAGTGTGTCTGGCATGTTGTTTGGCCTTAAGGGCTGTGACTGTTTAGCACACTGACTTTGTGAACTATGTGTTGCATGTGCTATGTCTTGAGGTGGTGGTTGCTTGGGTGTCTGCTTTGGAGGCCTCTGTTGTTTTGGTAGATTTTTAATCAGCGCCTCCGAGTATGTTTTTGTTTGTTTATGTGTTTGGTTTGCAGTTGTGATAGTTCTATGTGAGACTGGGTTTGTGGTGTGCATGGTTACCTTCTCCTCCTGACTGGTCTTGCCAGTACTGAATAGAGAGAGCTCAGCCTCCAGTTTGGCTATATAGTTGCATCCCTTGCATATATTTGTATTTGTTGGGAGGAGGAGAGGGTTGTCTGTGTACATGAGGCAATTGTAACATTGCCTCAAGATTCCCAGATTCACCAGCTGAACAGGAGAGGATGCCAGCAACTGATCCTTCGACATGCTAGAAATAGTGAAAAAGATTGCTGTGTAACTGAGTCAGAAAGGACCTATAGGGAAATGGGTACTCAACAGAATTTAGGTGAATGAAGTACTTTCTTTGTTTAAGAGTGCTTTACCTGTGTAAAAAATGCTTTAGGAGCAAGTGCTGAGCTTTTCAGATAGAGTATAGGCTGTTTAGATTGCAAGTAGAACAGTTCTAAGGGAAAAATTGAAGAGCAGACCTGGCGGAGCCAGAAAAAGTTTAACCTTGTTTAACCGGCACTGCGCTATGTGCACGACCGCGCAAAGCCGTGCAAACGCAGATTTTAAGCAGTGAACTACAAAAGAGCTAGGAATGGTCCCAAACAACCAATTACTACAGCTTCTTGTGCTGAGGTCACTTCCCCCAAGGACAGGTAGGCTGCTCAAGGCTCCCCACTCCCACTGGTGAGCAAAGAAACTTCCTTCTATCCAAGTAAGATAATGGACAACAAAGGAACTACACCACAGCCCAGAATACAGCAATGCCTTTATACTGGTCTAAACTAGTCGAGTAAGGCGGGAAAACAAGGATTATTTTTTTGTTTTTTTTTTTTGTAGAAACACACAGAAAATGCAGAGACAGTGATAAATTAGTTACACAGGCTAGCACACTTTAGTGGGCAGCCTCCGCAGTTAAATTAAACAAACAAACAAGCAAACTTTTGATTAAATTCGACTAAATGTAACTTTAAGTGCAGATTTAAAAATAAATGCAGTAATCAGTAAAAAAAACATTTCTGGCTAGTTTAAAGTAAGCAACAGAAGCTATTTCCAGTGAAAAAAGCAAAGATACTTAAATCCAGAAGGTAGTCACTTTTTCGAGTTCCTTGCTGCTAGGACCACTCTGTAAACCCACATGGAGCTTGCCTGAGCAGTATAGCCAGAAAAAAACGCCCAGAGGTGGATTTTAAGCAGTGAACTACAAAAGAGCTAGGAATGGTCCCAAACAACCAATTACTACAGCTTCTTGTGCTGAGGTCACTTCCCCCAAGGACAGGTAGGCTGCTCAAGGCTCCCCACTCCCACTGGTGAGCAAAGAAACTTCCTTCTATCCAAGTAAGATAATGGACAACACAGGAACTACACCACAGCCCAGAATACAGCAATGCCTGTATACTGGTTTAAACTAGTCGAGTAAGGCGGGAAAACAAGGATTATTTTTTTGTTTTTTTGTTTTTTTGTAGAAACACACAGAAAATGCAGAGACAGTGATAAATTAGTTACACAGGCTAGCACACTTTAGTGGGCAGCCTCCACAGTTAAATTAAACAAACAAGCAAACTTTCGATTAAATTCGACTAAATGTAACTTTAAGTGCAGATTTAAGAATAAATGCAGTAATCAGTAAAAAAACAGTTCAGGCTAGTTTAAAGTAAGCAACAGAAGCTATTTCCAGTGGAAAAAAAGCAAAGATACTTAAATCCAGAAGGTAGTCAATGTATCGAGTTCCTTGCTGCTAGGACCACTCTGTAAACCCACGTGGAGCTTGTCTGAGCAGTATAGCCAGAAAAAAACGCCCAGAGGCAGATTTTAAGCAGTGAAATACAAAAGAGCTAGGAATGGTCCCAAACAACCAATTACTACAGCTTCTTGTGCTGAGGTCACTTCCCCCAAGGACAGGTAGGCTGCTCAAGGCTCCCCACTCCCACTGGTGAGCAAAGAAACTTCCTTCTATCCAAGTAAGGTAATGGACAACACAGGAACTACACCACAGCCCAGAATACAGCAATGCCTGTATACTGGTCTAAACTAGTCGAGTAAGGCGGGAAAACAAGGATTATTTTTTTGTTTTTTTGGGGTTTTTTTGTAGAAACACACAGAAAATGCAGAGACAGTGATAAATTAGTTACACAGGCTAGCACACTTTAGTGGGCAGCCTCCACAGTTAAATTAAACAAACAAACAAGCAAACTTTCGATTAAATTCGACTAAATGTAACTTTAAGTGCAGATTTAAAAATAAATGCAGTAATCAGTAAAAAAACAGTTCAGGCTAGTTTAAAGTAAGCAACAGAAGCTATTTCCAGTGAAAAAAAAGCAAAGATACTTAAATCCAGAAGGTAGTCACTTTTTCGAGTTCCTTGTTGCTAGGACCACTCTGTAAACCCACGTGGAGCTTGTCTGAGCAGTATAGCCAGAAAAAAATGCCCAGAGGTGGATTTTAAGCAGTGAACTACAAAAGAGCTAGGAATGGTCCCAAACAACCAATTACTACAGCTTCTTGTGCTGAGGTCACTTCCCCCAAGGACAGGTAGCCTGCTCAAGGCTCCCCACTCCCACTGGTGAGCAAAGAAACTTCCTTCTATCCAAGTAAGGTAATGGACAACACAGGAACTACACCACAGCCCAGAATACAGCAATGCCTGTATACTGGTCTAAACTAGTCGAGTAAGGCGGGAAAACAAGGATTATTTTTTTGGGGTTTTTTTGTTTTTTTTTGTAGAAACACACAGAAAATGCAGAGACAGTGATAAATTAGTTACACAGGCTAGCACACTTTAGTGGGCAGCCTCCACAGTTAAATTAAACAAACAATCAAGCAAACGTTCAATTAAATTCGACTAAATGTAACTTTAAGTGCAGATTTAAAAATAAATGCAGCAATCAGTAAAAAAACAGTTCAGGCTAGTTTAAAATAAGAAACAAAAGCTATTTCCAGTGAAAAAAAAGCAAAGATACTTAAATCCAGAAGGTAGTCACTTTTTCGAGTTCCTTGCTGCTAGGACCACTCTGTAAACCCACGTGGAGCTTGTCTGAGCAGTAAGACACACACATGCATGTCAGTGAGGCACACACATGCATGTCAGTGAGGCTCACATACCCAACAACAATCTCAGCCAGCAGGACAGGTGTAGACAAACACAAAGAAAGGCTGTGCTAAGGCCTCTGATTGATGGCTATGGAGAAAAGCCCCCTCCAGATCTACACAGACAGAGTACAACAGGTCAGGCAGTGGGATGTTAGTTCTGAAGGGTAAGAAGTCTGAAACTGAAATGTAGGTCAATAAAACCTAAGAACTGTAGTACACTGATATGCCTCCAGTCTGCATGATAGGTCAGAATACAGAATGAAATGGAGTACCTGAAATACCAGTACAGTCATAGCAAATGTTTTATAGTTGTCAGGTGTGCCCCACCCCCACAATCCTATGTAGAAATGTAGTAACATGTATGTGTAGGTATAATAACAGTGGAACACAAATTATCTGAGCTGGCCAAAGTAGCAGGATAGATTGTAGCACATGTACAATATACAGGGGTCTGTGTGTTAGGTTGTTGTGTGTTGTATATTGTGTGAAAGTGGTCAGCATGTAGGCATGGAGGGTTGTGTCCCATGGCCAATGGACAGTACTGCCGATGACAGGGCCAAGTTCTCACAACTGCAGTGCCAAACAAAATGCATCACAGCAAGACACAATCCATCAGTAATTCATACTAACCGTGCAGATGAAATATTTGTCACCATCTGAAAGATGGATATGTGTTATGAATGTGGGCCCAGAAATACAAACAGTACACAGGTGGAAGAACCCTAGACAGAGAGTGTATAAAATGTTACTGTCAAATGGACACACCTTTGGAATTGTGCATACAGGTTAGCAGCACATTAGTTGGCTGTGTAGTATGGAATACTGATGTCGTCTGGCCAAACACTGGCAAACCACAAAAGGCACAGGTATGAAGTACTGAGAAACTGCTGATGTCCCTGCACAAGCCAGCATACATGGAATGCCCCACTTGTATCTGAGAGTCAGCTGCAAGTAGCTTCCATAGCACATATGCACCCAGCTCACCCCACCATCAGCCACAGATACCTCACATGTCTTATCCCTGCTGTTGTGAATGAGTACAATATGACCTCCACCTCTGTATGAGAATAGCCACAGAATGCAGCATGCTGAAGAGGTGTCCCATGCAGGTGTGGTCCTAGCTGTAAGCAGCACCCTGCCAGCATCCACACCAATGGATCAATAAGAACAGAGACTATTGACATTAACACTTTGCACCCCTACACTGTCATCCCCGGGGAATATAGTGGCTTGCAGCCTGGGACTGTAGGAGTGACACAATGCACCAGCCTGCTACAGATGGCCTGCATCATTACCAAATGCCCTACAGTCCTCTGTCAAAGGCCTGTGTCTCACCCATACTGCCAATGTATGTTATCTCATGGACTCCCAAATAACAACATAACACAGTCCAGAGAACACAAATGCAAGGCCATGTTGACAAATCCCAGTAGCATGTCCAGCATGTCCTACTGCATGAACTGTGGACCAACCCCTAAATACTACTGGGATGAAGAGATAACTATAGGGATACTTATCAGATAATGTGTGCATAATGTTTGGAAGAGGATACAATAACAGAGGGGGGGGGGTAGAAGCATGGACACCATGGAGTGTGTGAAATCTGAAACTCAGATGTGTGCACATAATATCCCTGCCTGCAAACACAGGAATGGGTGGCTGCAAACCTGCTTGTAAACTGCAATGTGAAGGGGTAATGACCAGAAATATGAGCCCTGCCTCTGGGTAACCTGTATGAATCTGTACAGCTGTGAGATATGGCTAGAGCAGGATATGGCCATACTGTCTTGTCGATGGATGTACAAGCATAGGATCCCCAGCCACCACAGTACCAAGGTAATGAACCATTTACACAGACCCATCAGCAAGTGTATGCAGCTCCCCCTCCATAATGGCACAATTGTGCAAGAATATGTAGGCTGCAGACCACAATACTGGACACAGCTTTATTCATCTTGTGTTCCCTAGGAAATTACTGCAAGCAAATATATATATACCTGTCAGTAGTTGATGACATAAAATATCACAGTGTAAAACAGTACATATGTCTGAATATCTCTGCTAACACCAAAACCATGTAGCAGAAGCAGCACAGACACAATTAGTGACAGTATCCCACTATCCTTTGCCCATTGTGACCCCATATCATCAACCGATCTACAGATATCCTGCAGAAGCAGGTTTCTAGCTGTTAGTGTAGAACACAAAAGCCTGCAGTGGAGTACAACCTACCTGGAATGGATTCACACATTCAGTACATAAGGTCATCATACTGGGTATGCTCCCACACTTAGAGAAACAAAGCCCATGTCTGACAACAAAATACTGAAAGGTCATACTGGGCATGCTCCCACATGAAGCCCATGTCTGGCAACAACACTGGACTATACATATCTGTCAGTCGCAGATGTTTGTGCACACACTCCACATTGCACACCAGTCATGCTTTGCACACACATCGGATAGGAATACACATATATATCCAAGGACAACACACTATAATAGGTCAAAATTACACATACACAGATGTGTGGAAGACAGTGACAGACAGTGAGAAAGAGCTTCTCATCATGAGGCCTGGCCCACCCAGCACACATCCAATTGGCCACTACTACATGATCTGCAAATGTCTATCACTGTAGACATTTGCTTCTGGTATCCCTCAGCACTATAGTATCTGTGGTGCTTGTGATAACTGTGTAACATGACTGTATAAGTCATTATTCATCTAGCAGTTGTATGCATGTTCCTGTTAAATGTAAACCTGTGTGTGACTGAGTGTTGTGTGCGTGCTTCCAGAGGAACGGTGTATGGCCCATTCACACACACTGCTCTCCCCATTGCCCTACTTTGGCAAGCCTGCTGATGTCATTCACCTTGAAATATACCTTTGGGGAAGGAGTAGCTCTATAAGCTCCGTGACATGTGCTATAACTGCATAATGCTATAGTGTGATGTACTAGTTAGGTAGAAGTTATAATCCCAGACATGGCAGCTGTGAGACTGTGTGTGTGTGTGTGTGGGGGGGGGATCAATGCTTTTGAGGCCATTCACAGTCGCTACACTTTCCATGGCCCTACTTTGGCAAGCCTGCTCTGTGGAGTGTGCTATAACTGCATAATGGGGTAGTGTGATATACTAGTTAGGTAGGAGTTCTATTGCCAGACATGGTAACTGTGAAACTGTGTGTGTGTGTGTGTGTGTGTGTGTGTGTGTGTGTGTGTGTGTGTGTGTGTGTGTGTGTGTGTGTGTGTGTGTGTGTGTGTGTGTGTGTGTGTGTGTGCTTGTTTGTCTGTGTAGGGATCAATGTTTCTGAAGCCATTTACAGTCAATACACTTTCCATTGCTCTACTTTGGCAAGCCTGCTGATGTCATTCACCTTGAAATAAACCTTTTGGGAAAAACTAGCCCTATGTGTGATAAATGCAGTACACTGTAATAGCAATACATAGCTAGATAGGGGGTTGAATCTTAGCACTGTCAAGTGTGTGTGTGTGTGTGTGTGTGTGTGTGTGTGTGTGTGTGTGTGTGTGTGTGTGTGTGTGTGTCATCAGTATCCTGTGTGGAAGTAGCTGTGATTGTGTAATAACAGGACTCATTGTGGGGGGGGTTTGCAAATTTCTTATATTGAGGACCTATTATATATCACAATATCCACCTTACAAGGACAACAGATGTCAAACAGCAGAGATACTGGTGTAGACAATCCATACCCCTACATGTGACATTATGGATTAGGGAACAACATAGGCAACCCTTGCATTACCCAGGGAACACTCTCCATCCATGTCTCATACACAAACACAATTGGCTAGGCAACAACCACTATGTTGATAGTTCCCTGAATATTGCCCACAGATAGTAATTGTGGTGTGATTGCA
>NC_056731.1:1353376902-1353394402 GCF_019279795.1 Protopterus annectens
CCTATGAACACCTGCACCAATGGACCCCAGTACTGACAAATGTGTACTTGTGCATTACTGAGAATAACAGTGTCTGTGTGTTTGTATACCTGTAGTTGATAATACCCTGAGGCCCTTCAAACCCACCGCACCCCCCATTGCCATAGTTAGATGTGGCTGCTGCTCTACCAGACATTACATGTACCATGTTAAACTCTTCACCCTAAGGCCTACCTGGGCTTGCAGTACCAGCACAACACTGTTGTACAAATGGGTTGATAAGCATGGGATACCCTCTGCGTTCTGGCAAGTGTGTATATGTGTGCATGTGTGTATATTTGTAGGATACAGCATTCTGATTGATGTATAATACATTGTATAAGAATTTATTATTATATAGCTCAGCTTTTATTGAACCTAGCCTTTTTGACTTCAGGATTTCATTTTTTTTATATATGGAGCTATTTATGATGTTATTACTTTTTTGTTAGGTTGCCATTAGGACAAGTATTTTTCATATATGTGTTTAAAACAAATAGCTCTTTCTTCTCTAGATCAATTTGGGTTGATTAATAGTTCTATTTTCTCTTGGATATTAGTTTGACATTCACCTACCTAATGTTTTGAGACAGACTACTCATTTTTTGAGTCGGCCTTGTTGTACTATTTTGTTTTTTAGTTATTTTTAGGGGCTATCATTCCTCCTTACAATAGTCAATATAGTTAATATAGTTATCTGTTTATATACTGTTTATTGGTTGAGAGATTTGGACATAACTTTTGGGTCCCATATGGGAACATGGTTACTATATTTTGGTGTTGCTTCTCAATACAATGAACATCTTTTTTTCTGATTGTGCTCATGGGTTTTATTTGTACTATCTAGCTGTTGTCTCTGGTATACAGTGATACGCAGCATTGTGGTTATTTTGTTCAAAAGGGAAGTTATGAAATCCCATATTACCACAAGGGTTAGCTATAGTATCATTGTTGCTAACTGATGGGGAGTCATTCCCCTCCCTTTTTTTAGGATATAACAAGAGTTTGTTTTGGTATCTAATTTAATTAATACATTTTGGCTCACCTATATGGTGGTTCTGTTGCGTTTGAATTTTTGACTACAAGTGATATGCAACATTGTGGCTTCTTTGCTTTAGTTAATGTATTATCACAAGGGCTAGCTATTATATCATTGTAGTATATGGATATCAAGGTTTCCCTTTGATCCAGGGTTGTTTATTTTCTAGTATATACACCAATGAATGCAATCTGTTTACAATTATGTTTTTTTTGACTGACACATTATAAGTACCATGTTATTTATTTGGGACCTGTTTTGTGTCTAACCCATATATATTTTCTTCAAACGGGCTATCTTGAGTGCCATATTTTAAGATTTTGGTCTTATTACTATTGTTGGTGAGTTTGATAGTTCCCCAGTTTTTATTGTTTATTTTTTATTTTCTGTTTTGTGTTAGTTTATTATTATTATTATTCTAAACTCCTTGATCTCTCTCTCTTAAAACCCTGCAACTCTCTTTTTGCGTGGTCTTGTGCACAGAGCAGCGCCGCTTAAACAGGTTTAAACTATTCCTGGCTTCACAAAGTCTTCTCTTCACTTTTTCCCTTAGAACTGCTCTAAATCTCTAATTAAGCACTCTATTCTCATTCTAAAGCCCTGCACTTGCTCGTATAAGTAATCTCATAGGTAAACACAAACTAAAGCACTACATCCTCTTATACTCCTTCTAAGCACTTGCTCCCTATTGGTTTCTTTCTGATCAGTCAATCAGTAGTTCCCTATATTATTCAGGCATGTCCAAAGGTCAGTTTCGAGTTTACTCTCCAGTCCAGCTGGTGAATCTGGGAATCTTGAGGCAATGTTACTACTGCCTTATGTATACAGACCACCCTCTCCTCCTCCCAACAAGCTCAAACATATGTGAGAGATGCAACTATATAGCCAAACTGGAGGCTAAGCTCTCTCAACCCAGTACTGGCACAGCCTGTCAGGAGGAGAAGGTAACCACACACACACAACAAATCCAGTTTCACATAGACCTATTGCATCAGCAAACCAAACACATAAACACACAAAAACATACTCGGAGGCTCCAAATAAAAATCTGCCTAAGCAGCAGAGACCTCCAATGCAGACATCCAAGCAACACCTACCACAAAACAATATCCACGTAGCACATAGCTCACAGAGTCAGTGTGCCACACAGTCACAGCCCTTAAGGCTAAACAACACACTTAATACACTTGTAATAGGTGACTCTATTGTCAGAGACACTGACGTCCCACTCACCAGGCTGATCAAGGTGAAGGTCACTGAAAGCTGCCTGTCGGGTGCCAGGATCCACCATGTAGCACAAACACTCAGGTCACTCCAAAGCAAGTATAAATATGACTCCGTCATTGTCCATGCGGGTGTGAATGACCTAAGATGTACCTCCCTGGACTACATAAAAAAAGATGTACAGGAGCTTTTTGATCATGTAGCCCAAGCCGGTATGACCCTGACCTTGAGTAGCATCTTACCCTCACCAAGAATGATGCCACAGTATAAAGACAAAATGATCAATTTTAACAATTAGTTAAAGTATTGGTGTCATTCAAAGAGGATCCAGTGTCTGTCAACCTGGGATGACATGCTCAACAAGCCATGTTGCTTTGCTAGGGATGGCTTGCACCTGTCACTCCTGGGTTTTCGAATACTGGCAAAGGCTCTTGTCTCCCCCATAGTGCCTTTTTTAGGCAAGGCTCAAAAGACAAACCCAGCCCCATAGACAACACAAAGAAAAAAAAAACTAAGGGTAATGCTGCTCAACGTCAGAAGTCTAAACCTCAAGATGCACACACTCGAGACTCTCCTCAGTATGGAGAATATCGATATCTGTGCAGTAACAGAAACCTGGTTCAAGGGTCCCGAGAGCACCCCAGCATTAACAGGTTATACTTCATACCATGTTTTCCGGCCCTAAAACTCGGACTGAACCACAAAAGGAGGGGGAGTATCCATATTTATCAAAGATACCCACACTTCTAGGTTAGTTGCACTGCACGAAGCATCAGAGACCATCCATGTGCAACAAACAGTGGACAAAACTGTCTTTCAGTTTGTAGCATGCTACAGACCACCCTCCCAAACACAGGAACCTCACTCGGCTTTCCTGAGAACACTGGAGAATATGAAGGTCTCTCCAAACACTATTATATTGGGTGACTTCAACTACCCAAACATCGATTGGGAAAACTACTCAAGCCCAAACACCCTCGCCCAATGGTTCCTGGAATTTATAAACTCAAATGCTAT
This sequence comes from Protopterus annectens, assembly GCF_019279795.1. Classification (NCBI taxonomy): domain Eukaryota; kingdom Metazoa; phylum Chordata; order Ceratodontiformes; family Protopteridae; genus Protopterus; species Protopterus annectens. Next base: position 1,353,380,201 of record NC_056731.1, read on the forward strand.
GGAACAACTGGTCACCACTCCCACAAGAAGGGAAAACATATTGGATCTGGTCATCACCAGCATGGGGTCTCTATGTTCCACACCAGAGGTATACCCCTCATTGGTAAGATCAGACCATAAACAAATCTCACTGGACATCCATATTCTGTCCCCACCCCTAGCCAAGGAAACCACGGTGAAGAACTTCTCAAAAGCAAACTTCACACTTCTCAAAACTGGGGTGGAATCCTTCAAAGCCCCCAGGCCAGTGGAAAATATGGCCCAAAATGCAGAATCCTTTACAAAAGCATTCTATGGACACCTACAGGAATGCATGGAGCATGCTATCCCAAATAAAACCAAGACTCACTCCTCCAAAGGCAGAAGACCTGTCTGGTAGACCCCGGCCATAAATAAGCTATACAACAGAAGGAGAAAGCTACTACATGACAGAGCAAAGTCCCAAAAAGGGAAGGCATCACTGATCAGTACTAGCAAGAAACTACGATCCCTCATAAAATCATCTAAGGGCAGCTTCGAAAGAAAAATTGCACAAGACACTAAAGATAATCACACGACCTTCTTTAGTTATGTCAGAAACCTGGGAGGCAACTCCCAGATATGCTCTGAGTTAGTGCAAAATGACAAAAAATACACTGAACCCACAGACATTCCCAACATCCTGGCAGAAAGGTTCAGTGCAAACTCCCCCCCCCAAAAGAGCAAATGTCTATCCCAACAGAGTGTAGCCTTCCTGAGATCACAGATGCACAGATGAGAGCTGCCCTCTCCAAAGCATAAAACACAGCATCAATGGGACCAGACGGTGTCCAGGGCTGCTTCTTACACGAGCTCCAAGAAGAACTAACCCCTCATGTAAAGTCACTGTTCAATCTCAGCCTTACTACAGGATATGTACCCAAGGAATGGCATACAGCAACAGTGGTCCCACTCCACACAGGTGGTGCCACAACAGACCCTGGAAACTATCACCCTATAAGCCTGACTAGCCTGGTCTGCAAAGCTATGGAGCATATCATCATGGAAATCATAAACAAAGACATTGGGAACCTCCAGACACTGGTTCCTACCCAATTCGGCTTCGTTAAGTGCAGATCTTGCCTCTAGAACCTGGTTGACTTCTTTGAAACAGTTACCAAAGCCATAGATGAAGGGAAGGTAGTCCACACAGCCTACCTGGACCTCGCAAAAGCCTTCGACACAATACCCACTCGGGCATCATAAATAAGCTCACCAGCTTAAATATCAACCCCTATGTCACAATATGGGTTGCAAAATGGCTCAGGAATAGAACCAACATGGTCAGAATAGCAGGTGCCATGTCAGACTCTAAACCAGTTACAAGTGGTGTCCCACAAGGCTCAGTCCTGGGACCTCTCTTGTTCAGTATATATTTCTCCGAGGTACAGGCTAACATGGGTGGACTATGGCTGACCAAGTTCGCAGATGACTGCAAACTGGGTGCTGAAATCGATTCTCCAGCTGACACAAGCATCCTCCAAAAGGGTCTCACAGAGATGGATAACTGGTGCCAGAGCCATGGCCTAAAGCTAAATGCCAAAAAGTGCATAGTTCCCCTTTGGGAAAAACAAAGTGCCCACAAATTACCACATAGATGGTAATCCATTAAGTACGTAAGAAGTAATTAGGGACTTGGGGACCCAAGTAGATAGCAATCTCTCCTTTGACAATCACGTTGCCAAAGTGGTTAGAAAGACCTTCTATATAGCCCACCTTATCACGAAAGGGTTCACATCTAGATCAAGAGAGGTCATTGTGCCCCTCTACTCATCACTTATCAGACCCATAATTGAGTACAATGCCCTGTTTGGGATGTACCTTGCTCGACACCTTCAGCAACTGGAAAGACCCCAAAAGTATCTCACCAAGAGGATCAAGGGGCTCCAACAGATGCCCTATGCAGTTCGGCTAAAGGAACTCCAGCTCTACTCAGTTGCATACTGCCTACTCAGAGGCGATCTGTGTCTGACGTATAAAGCCAAGTCCAACCCAGAATTAATGGACATGCTTCACCTCAGTAAATCCAAATCCCTTAGAGCTACATGCTCCAGGGACTTGAACCTCAGCACAGAAATAAATAGGACATGCTGGAGGGATAGATTCATATCCCAGAGGCTCCCCTCACTCTGGAACAAAATCCCAATCCATGTTAGGCAGAGCCCCTCACTGACCCTCTTCAAGAGGAATCTTGACGAGTGGATGGGAGATCGTAAGTTTACCCCTGGGATCTCTTCTGCGTCCCTGCTTGACAGAGGTACAGTAAACTAACCTTAAAAGGGCTACCTTCTGTGACCTACTATACAGAGGCACAGTCAACTAATCTAAAAGGGTTGTGAAAGCCAAACACACTCTGGCTAGGCTTATAAATGCCCTAGGGCAGATAGCCTAGTATCAACCTATGAACCTACGAACCTATACATGTATATATATATATATATATATATATATATATATATATATATATATATATATATATATATCAAATCAAGGGGTGGCGTAAGCCAAACACAATCAGGCTAGGCTTATAAGTGCCCCAGGGCAGATAGCCTAGTATGAACCTATGAACCTATAAATATATATATATTTGTTTGCAACATGGCTTTGACTCCACTTATTAGAGGTCTTGCCTCAGACATGAATAATCTGGCGATTTTTGGTCTAGGTCCATCTGATATTGATAACCAATTAAGGGGTTTGAATCAGGACCCTGACATACAATGTGAAACCATGTTTTTCAAGCTGGGTAAAAGCATGAAAGGACTCCGAACTAATGTTTGGCATTTACGCTTGTTCAAGGCTTATCAACTTAAAAAGATTACACCACAGGGTCTTAGGGTGAAAGTACATCCCTTAGTACATAATATCGATGAACAGTTAAGTGATGAATGGACACAGATTCAACAATTCGCTTCCATGGGGTTTGTGGATGCCCTAGAGAGTTTTTATGAATGGGCTGTCAAACAAGGGATTCAGGAGGTTGAAGCACTTTGTATGGAGGCCAATAAATTTGAATCAACAGGGTCTTTTGCCTCTGGTGTCAATCATTTAACTACTGAGTTACTTTAGCTTGAACAAGTTTTAAAGGATATGAAACTCAAGAAGTTTCAAAGAGATGTAAGAGATTATGACAGAGGCAAACCTTTTGAAATGCCTAGAAATGTTATTTTTAGGCTTCCAGGCAATAAATCTTCTGTCCCCATGAGAAAAAGACCCAAATCCATTTTAAAACGAAACTCTGAGTCATTTAGCTATACATCAGGGGATGACACATCTTCCAATACTGAAGGGGAGGGAACCACATAGACGCCTCACCTGATCCCAAGAAAAGGAGTCTGTCACACCCTTTGGGTTCAGATCAAGACGAGGGGGGAGGAAACACAAAAAATATCAGACGGGTAGACAGTTTTGGGGGTCTGTCATGATTAATGATCGAACATTAGTTGATTATACGAATATACACAACATTTCCTCTGTGCACCTCTCTGATTTGGAAATTAAAGTTTTGAATAAAGGTCTTAATTTTGTCCCCGGCTTTTTTGTTCCAGAATATACCCTAGCACAGGATGTGGTCAATTTCTGTCATTTGTTAAATCATCATCATCATCATCATCCTCATTCCCTTTTTCCCATTTACATGGGGTTGGGGTATCGTATTAACTGTCGCCAACTCTCTCGATTCAGTGCCACTCTCCTGCCTTCTTCAACACTCATGCCTGACTGTTGCAGATCTTTCACACAATCCATCCACCTCTTTGCTGGATGCCCTCGCTTCCTCTTACCTTCTTCCTGTCTGTCCCAAATCTCCCTCACCAGAATGTCTTCTGCTTTTCTACACATGTGCCCATACCATCATAATCTGTTTTCTTTGATCTTTTCTGCAATTGGAGCTACTTTGGCTTCTGCTCTTATGTCCTCAGTTCTTTGCCTGTCCCGCAGTGTGCATTCTACCACCTTTCTCAGGCACTTCATTTCCATCACCTCTAGCTTCTTCAACTGTTCTGCCTTTACTGCCCAGGTTTCTGTACCATACAGTAGTACTGGTCACACCACTGTCTTGTACACTTTACTTTTCAGCTTCTTTGGCATTCTTCTGTCATATACTGCACCTGATACTCTATGCCAGTTGGCTGCAGCCCCTCTGATTCTTGCTTTGACCTCTTCATTCAGACTACCCTTCTCCTCAATCACCCCTCCCAGATACTTGAAGCTGTTTACCTGTTCCACTATCTTCCCGTCTATCTCTATTCTCAGCTTCTTCTGATTTCCCCAATCTGCTGCCATTACCACTGTCTTATCTGCGCTTAATTTCATCCGATGTGCCTTCAGATGTGCATTCCATTCTCCTATCCTTTGCTGAAGTTCTAGATCATAGTCTGCCTGTACTGCCACATTGTTTGCATACAGCAGCTTTGTTGCTCTGACCCCTCCAACCTGTTTGCTGATGTAGTCCATTACCAGTATGAACAGCAGTGGGCTCAGAGCTGAACCCTGGTGTACACCCACTCCCACTGGGAACCCTTCAGTGAGGCCAAACACTGTTCGTACTTGAGTCACTGGGTCCTTGTACATAGCCTGTACTAATTCTACCAATGTTTCTGGGACTTCAAACCACCGCACTACTGCCCAGATCAGCTTTCTTGGAACCTTGTCATATGCTTTCTCCAAGCCATTTGTTAAGTCTTAAATTGATTTTTTGAAAATGGCACCACCCAGGATATTCCAGAGTTCAAATTTAAGAGATCAATTTTTACTCCACCTATGTCACATATGGTATCAATTTTTCAGGCCAATGTTCTAAAAGACTTACATTGTAACCTTAGGGAATTTCAGCATTCTTATAATAACCTTTCTAAGGATGACGTACAATGTAAAGAAGATCTTAGGAACAACAAGGAGATTGTTATTGTACCAGCAGATAAGGGTGGTGCAATAGTGGTTCAAGACTGGGTTAATTATAATGCAGAAGTATTAAGACAACTTGGGGACAATAGATATTATATGGCCATGCCCCTGGATCCAACTAACCATTTTAAGACCAAAATTGATTCTTTCCTGACTCAAGCCAAGGAAGAGGGCATCACCACTGATTCTGTTAGGCATCAGTTGTTGGTTTCATCCCAGAGCAAGCAGTAGTTCTATCTACTACCCAAAATACATAAGGACGTCAGATGTCACCCTGGTAGACCGATAGTATCAGGGCGGGGATCCATTACTGAACCACTTTCTGAATACTTAACACACTATCTTAAACCACTATTATCTATGGTACAGGCCCAAATTCAGGACACAACACAGTTCCTTGACACTGTATCTGACATGCAATTGGAACCACATTGGCTTATGTGTGCATTGGATGTAACCTCTCTCTATCCGAATATCCCACACTGGGCAGGTTTACTGGCTTTGGAATTTTGGTTGGGAAGATCTGGTTTATACTAACCAGACTTTAACACTTTTTTGGCAGGTCAAAGGTACAGCAATGGGTGCATCTTTTGCACCCATTTATGCAGACCTATTTATGGCCTATATTGAGGAGGAACTTATTTATGACTCTAGTCATAATTTATATATGGAGGAAATAGATATCTGGCGGCGATATCTTGATGATTGTTGGGTGGTATGGAGGTCGGATGACACATATTTACATGAATTTATTGGTTATCTTAATGATAACAAATGGGGAATTGAATTCTAACTGAACTTCCATAAATCAAAGATTGTTTTTCTCAATGTAGAAGTCAGCAGGAATCCTGATGATACTTTAGCTACATGAGTTTATAGGAAATTCCCCAAGTATAATTCATTTTTGCATGGCACCAGCTTCCACCCCCAACATATCATCTGGAATATCCCCAAATCACAATTTCTCCAGGTAAAAAGGATTTGTTCCAGCCAAGAATCCTTTGATACCAGGGATGATCTAATACAATGTTTTCATGAGAGGGGTTACCAACCTGGGACAATTAGCACAGCTTGCCACTGGGCTTCCACTCAAGATAGAACTAAACTTTTGCAATATAAGGATAAACCAAAGTGTTTTTCTGACCCTTTGGTTCCTCTGGTGACTGCATATGGATGCAATACATGGGGGTTCATGAACATTATCAATAGACACTGGAACATACTTATGGCTGAGGACAGATTACATCATCAATTCTTGGGTGACAGATGTTCTTTCTCATTTAGGAAAGGATGTACATTAGGTTCCCTTTTTAGTCACTATAAGAGAGTGGGACTTAATTCCATGGCTCCCACTTAATGTACACTTACAGGTGACCCATAGATAGGTTGCACACCATGTTGACACTGCATTCACTGCTGTAGGGTTCAGAAAACCAGGGAATTTAGTAGCCGCAATAAATTGGTGGTTTTTAATATTAATTTTTGGGCTAATTGCAGTACAGAATGGGTAGTTTATTTGGTCACTTGTTCATGCTCCTCATTCTATGTAGGACAAACATCTAGACCTTTCCGTCTTAGAAATGGGGAGCATCTTAGTAATATCAGGAATAAACGTTCTACCAATGCTTTGTATAAATGTGTGCAAACACAATACTGCATCTTTTTACTTTACTGTTATAGATTGTATTGTGGGACAAATCAGGATGGCACGATCTACTTAATTTTAAGGAACGTAAATGGATTATCAAGCTAGGAGCTCTATTTCCACCTGGGCTTAATGATCAATTATAATGCACCAATGAACAGTCTTATGTGATATATATAAATGAGTGTATTTCTTGTTGTTCATGTTTTCTCACTGAAGAAGGCTATTACAGCCGAAACCGGTTTGGGGCAGGTAGTTGGGTTTATTTCCCTCTGCCTTTGTCATGGAATATTTATTTGTTTAAATAAAATTGTGGATTTCTACCTTTTCTGCTGGCTTTGTCGACATTTGCATTTGCTATCTTTTGAGCCGTGCATTAGCCGTACGTGCATCACACAGTCATTTGGTTACAGTATTCTGAGGCCACATTCTTCTAATACAATACATCTTGCCACACAGTATTAGGGATAGTGATGTTGCTGACCATAGGAGAGCCATGACAATGCATCACCCTACTATCCCTGTGGCATGTGCATTAGATGCATATCCCTGTAGTAGCACTCTTGGGATAAACAATGGGTTGTATTGCAGTCCTGGTCAATGTGTGATGGTGGGTATGTCAGAGTGTTATCATGGGTTTCAGTGCATACAATATCCACTGTGGAGTGTGGGTGCTGGGTATAATGTCTTTACACCATTGTACCCCCAGTACATGTCCCATGTTCCACTGTATGGGGACCACTGTCAACATCAACCATACAGGTAATTGATAACACTTTCCATTCCAGTTATGCATGTGCTGTGTGCAACTTATCTGTAACAGAATGGACACACTGACAAGGTAGTTAGCACTGATAAGCCCAGGTCTCTCAGATGTGTGTATGACATTTATGTGTTTGTTAATGTCTATATGACAGTATGTCACACTATGTACTTTCCATAAACAATCAATTCATTGCTCATTACCATACTGTACAGGCCTGGGGATGTTCGTCACATAACATGCAACCTAGAACACACCTCATCCTAAAAGCTGTTTGGTGTGTGCAATTAAGGCCACACACATCAGTAGCACTACATACCAAGTTAAGGGTTCTAGTCCCAGTGCTGCCAAGTAAGAGTGTGTGCATGTGAAGGAATCTAATTCCATTTACAGAATACACATGTTACAGGAGGTCATTTCACCAAGAACTGCCTGGAAAATGCTAACATTTCACAGGTATAATCCTGTGGACATACATTCCACCACAACTAGTGGTAGATGTGTAAATGCCCTCTTCCCCACTGTATAGGTGTACAGCAATACTGTGGTTGGTATATATATATATATATATATATATATATATATATATATATATATATATATATATATATATATATATATATATATATATATATATATATATATATATATATATATGTAGCTGGGTGTGACTCTTGTGGACACAGCCACCATCATTGCAGTTGCTGTTGAGTGTATCCCCTCACTTAGCTGGCCGTAATACTGTACATTGCATGTTAACAGGTTAAGTAGTTGTCTATCACACTGTCTGCAGTTCTACAGCACCTCACACCCTCCAAAGGGTAGGGCTGTGCCACCCACACCAGCACACCTATGTTTACCGAGTTGAGGATTGCACTACATTGGGGAAGGGGACATATACCCTGCCAGTACCATCGTCAATGACATTAAACTAGCAGACTGCTTATTTCCCAATGTGTTGTGCCTATTTTGTCTTGGGGGAATTACACAGGCTAAAATGGGTTCCTTGCACAGATACATACATGCATGTGTACAGTACTCTCTGTGTACTGAATCAACACCAAAGCCTCTGTGTGTGTTATACACAGACATGTCGTGTGTACCACCCATTACACTTACCATTGTCCACTGTAGAAGGGCTGCTGACATCAGCCAACATGCAATCACCTGTATACACCACCCCCAGACCTATTGGCTATGTGGCACATGCAGTAACTGTTATACAGACCTGTGACATGTGTTCACCTGTACCCAGGATATGGCACAGCCAAGGTGTCAACACAGTCTCATACCCCTTGTAGGATACAACAGCAGGCCATCATCCTGCTGACACATGGACACCTACAACACAAACATAATACATTATGGAGACCACAATCACTCAGTGTTAATAACAGCTATAATGCATCATGGCTGGACAGCTACACTTCCTGACATGTAAGCATTAAACTTTACTGGTGACAACATTTTACACAGCATTACATTGGTACACTGAAGTACAGTCACCCTGTGCATCAGAACCATATTAGCCTGTCCCTGAATCGATGTTATGGTTGACAGGGATGTGGCACATGTATTGTCATATGCACAAGGTCTGTTGTTGGTTTGCCAGAGACCTAGGCTGAGCCATACATTTGACACCATTTGTGTGAGTGAGAGGTTTAATTATTAATTTGGCTGTTGTGATGTCATTTGTGTAAGTATGGGGTTTCCCTAGCTGTGTTGGTATTGTGTGTGTGCATGCACACAGTTCTGCCATGTGGCTGCCCTATACAGAGGTTTGTTGGACAGCTGCAGACCGTACTTGGTAGGGTGTGCAGTTCACTGTCTCTAGCCATGGACATGAGAAGTGTGCCTGCCAGGGGTTCCATGGGCACCACCAGGTATAAGCCATGATATGGAACTCTCCCCTGATGATGACATATATCCGCTGCATCCGGGTCCCTCTTGGGAGTGGCCAGGGCCATGTGCATGTGGCCTGCTGTGGGGTGGTGTGGACAGTGCCTTCCCTGCAGTGCTGGGGCTGGTACTGCCACTACAGGAGTGGCTCTGTGTTCTGGCACATCCATGTCAACCTCCAGCTGTTGGTGTTGATGGTCTACGTCCATGCGGCCCTCACACCACTCCCACCATATGCTCAAGCATGGACATTCCATGGTCGAGGATTCTCACCATCTCACACAACCATCTATCCATGACCACTGAAACCTGGGCACCTGCAAGATCACAGATGTTGTCAGTAACAGCTGAATGAGTAGCCCTCTGCAGCCTCAGAGCCTGTCTGGTGTACTGTTCCATATGTGCCTGTACCTCCATGATGGCCTGAAACATGTGTCTGGTGTTACCAGATCTGGCACTTCTGCCAGGGGCATGATGACCAGCAGCCCTCCAACAAGCACTCCTGTATATCTGCCTATGTGGCACCCAGCCAGACATCCAGCTATGGCTGCTGTGTCCAGACACACGTGCTATAGATGCTACACTGTCCTGTCCCATGCCACCAACTGCCAAATGTCCCTCAGTTATGGCCATTGGTTATGGGGTATGTATAGGCAATGTGACTGTGTGCGGGGATGGGGTGGATAAGAGTGGGACGTCAAACGATGGCGCAGCTTCAGCCCCTGACAACCCCGCCTGTGCCTCAACACACCTATCATTATTTTTAATGTCTGTATGGACACCAACATCAGACTGCCTACTGGATGGACCCTGACCCACCTCGCCACCTGTGAGGGGAAAACAAGAAACACACTTTTAGACCTGTACATCATTGCTTAACAGTGCACACATACAAGAAATGCACTTCAAGACCTGTATGCTGTTGCTTAACAGTACACACATGCACACACACACCCTGACATTCCACCATACTACTTACCTGTCCCTGAGTTTACACAATGTCCCTATTTTTTTCTCCTATTTCCCCATCCTGCATCAGTCTTGAATAATTATGGTCAATAATACCAATCATTAATGTATCATTCTTCTAATTGCTCAGAAAAGTGATCACAAAACATGACCTGTTATTCCATTAACTCTTTATCTTGATTGGAGTCATTTTTTTCAAAGACTCCCTGATGTCATCAAGTGTTCACCCTGGTTTTGTCCAGATGTATTGAGCATGGCCCCATATGTTATGGGCTACTACAGTCAGTCAATAATGTCACGTACTGGAGTGTCATACTTAACTATTGGTCAGTAGATGCAAGATCTGTTGCTCTATTAACTTTTTATGTGGAGTACAGTAATGTTTGGAAACACTCTCTGGTGTTTCTAGTAATTCTCCAATGCATCTTTAGTGCTGTATATGTGGGTGATCTTTCACATTTCTGCTGATTGCAATTAAAAAAGTATCCCTGGTGTCTACTTTTCCCTCCCAATGCATCTTTCATGCTGCAGACTTTATTATACTATCAGCTGTCCTGAGATTACATTTCAGTAAAGTATTCATGGTGTCTAATGTGTCTGTCCATGTCCATGTACTACAAGATTTCTAAGGGAAGATGAGAGGTATGAACAACCCCACACCCACACATTTGCATACATGGACACACATACAGACACACATTATGTATACATCAACCACCCTCCATTCCACCACATAGCACTTACAGACAAATTAAACCCCCTCTCTCACACACACACACACACACACACACACACACACACACACACACACACACACACACACACACATTTACAGAGGTGAGGTTGCACAAATATATTACATACAGACCTCTCATTACCCATCTGTCAACATTCAGGACATATGGCACTCAACAGCATGCAGTGCAACTATAGTCAATCACTGTTACCAACATTATACATCTCTGTGATGCATGGATTGTGTTGATGATGCCCCCTCCACTGGAATACACTGCAACCATGTACACAGTATTGCTGTGCACCTGTTTGGCACCCTGGCATGTACTGTGCACCATACCTCACAGGTGTACACACCATTGCTGATTGAATATATGTGTGTCAGTTATGTTTGCTCTGCTGCTCACAGCCCCTATGTGTTTGCCCAATACATACCTGGAATGATATGTGGACAGATGTCATTTGTGAATGCCTGATGTCTGATTTACAGATCTCATCATCAGCGGGGCATGTATGGCCAATAAAATACAATTACACTGACAACCTTCAAGCATTGCCATGGCTATGGGGAGTGTACACACCCCTATTGATATGGCACCCTCTTCCCTGATATGCCATGGGGCCACATTACCGCATATGTTAACATTACACAAACCTGATATGTGACATATGACCTGTGCAATCAAATGCAGTATCAAATAAATGTGTTAGTTGTGCCAATGCTGATTGAGATGCATAGAATTTGTGGGTGCATATGTGTGCACGCCCTTATCATGATGGTTTGTTGCCCCAACTGTTATGTGTACTAAAGCAGTCACTATTCCAGGAAGGGGTATACTAACATGGGCCATCTGCATTTGCCAGCATTTGGTCACTCTGCCCTACAAATGTCCACCAACTCTGGATGATTGCAAGGTCAACTCATGTGCACATTGCTTGGAGGTCACACAGTGCCACCACTATTGCTGTGGAGTCAGTGTTATGTCTGTCACAATTCGTGACCTTTACTGTGTGCAGATACAAACATTCTTGGTGATCATTGGATCTCTGCTTCAGTGCACTGCTGTGTTTCAGGATGACACCCCCTCACCATCCTCAGCCTTTTTGCAGATGCCTGAAAACTATGGCCTACACATGTGTACCATTTTGCAGTGTCCCAAACTCTGTACACCCTGTGTACTGGCCTAGTCACTGCTAATGAATGGCAAACATACAAGTGTGCAGTAGCACCAGAAAGGTACAGTGGGCTTGAGGTGGGGTGAGGTGTTGGTTGTGTAGCACAAGTATCTTAATTGATAATGTCTGAAGGCTTCCAACATGGTCTTGGTACACCAGTACACATTGCAATGCATGCCTTTGGAGGACTTTTGCTGTTATGCATTTGCTACCTGTAGAGAGCCCTGGATGATATTTCCTGTGGAATAACTGTGCCATCTGATTACTCTAACCCATGGGCCACACTTATGCAGAGTCCAGGCATTTGCCAACACAGGTACTGCACAGCCAGTACTTGTGAGACATTCCTGAAAACTCCCTCAGTGTTGTGACATGTACTAGGCAACCTGCATGATCAGCCTGCAACATGTGTTGTGATCTGCCTTGGATGGCCATCGGTTTGTTTTCTACATTAATCCTGCCCCATACATCCTCGCCACATATATGACTGTCTGCACTGTTTGCCATGATATATGTTGGTGAGGAAAGGCTACATGGCCAACTCCTGGGTGCTATTTGTTGGGTATGGGATCCATTCCATGGCTTGTAAGATGTGTGCAAGCCACGGCTGCCTCTGTTACAGGTAAGTGGGCACATTTGATGGCCAAATGTTTTGGACTGCAGACTATTTTTTGGTGTGACATTGAGGACCATTACTTGCTGGAAGGACCATACTCATGAAGAATGCATGCTGTCACCACCTCAAAAGCTGCTTCCACGATATGTTATCCGGAGTGTATGCACACATATGCTTCCAGTGTTTGTGAAGGTATGTATTCCCCATATTTGCTGTCCTAACATAGGATTCCATATTACACATTCATTGCTCATGTTAGGACCACATTGCAGGTTGTAAGGGTTGTGGAATGCAGTATTGTGATATGCCTTAGTGTAGATCTGTAACAGTTCCTGTTGTAATAGTGGTATATACACTGTTGTAGCACTGCATAAGGGTGATGTTTCAGACATGTACCTACTGTAGGTCATTTGTCCCACCATTATGTTCATCTCTGTGCACACATCTTGCAATTGCAGAACTCTTACATACCCTTCAGATACGCAACCATGGTGATTACTGTGATGCAGTGCAGTTAGCAAAAATACGTGAACATGTACAGCATGCATTATGGGTAGATGTGTTAAATGTGTGCATGGAATATACCATGGCCATAACATGACTGATGTATTGGCAAACCTGAACAAACATCATATTCACCAGCTACAGGCTGCTGCCCCAGAGGTGTACCAGAGGGGCCCACATAGTTGTGTGAGAGATGTGATGTCAGTAGCCACACCTGTGGCATTGGTACAGGGTGGGAGCAGCATTACAGTACATCAACAGTACAAACCCACAATACTACAGATTATGCACAACTGTTTATTACTACAACACAGCAACAGACTATATATATTTTTCATCTCACGTATGCATGATTAAACTCTACAGATGCAGATGGATACACAGCAGTGGTCTACTGATGTGCCCCGTGGCCTTACCTGCATGCTCCTCAGCCATTGTGTGGGTAGCACCCACCTCCACTATGCTTTCCACCAGGTCTTGTGTTTGCAGGCAGGCAGGTGCCCTGAGGCTGGCAAGGAGCTTCTGAACATGTGTCAGTGGAGGCTGGATGGCATGACCCCCCCATTGCAAGCTGGTCCCCCTAACTGGAGCAGCACAGTGACGGGCACAGCGGAGTAGATCAGTGCAGTGATGTTGGACCTGGTCAAAACTGTGGTTATGCAGGCTGACATAATTTACCCTGTGGACAAGATCGTTCCACAGAGCAGTCCTCTCCTGCAGATCATGGACTCTATGTCCAAACAGGGTGTGGCAGTGCTGCACCAAGTATGTGATGATGACTTCATTCTCCTGGGGTGCGTAAATTGGAAGTCTCTTCCGAGACATTGTGCCTGAAAGACCTAAAGATGGAAACAGGTCAGGACTTCATACTGCAAGGATATAATAGTTATTAATACACATCTCTGCCCCCCCCACCATATCTGCAACAACAATCTGCTCACACAACTCAATGGGTATGTCTACAGCAGACAT
>NC_056731.1:1353396902-1353436902 GCF_019279795.1 Protopterus annectens
TGGTCTATCCACCACACAGGTCTTGTCTCAGATATATCACTGGCATTCTGTCTGTTGAGTGCTATCAGTACATGGCTACAACCATTTGTGTTTCAGACTTCATATTCCTGAATAAGGGTATGTTGCAACCAATTCTGTAACACTAGCAACTTTCTCAGTGTATAACAACAATATTGCAAATATGGCCCTGTGTTCCAGCCTCTGTCCTCCACCTATATACCAGGATTTTTCCATATGCCATGTAGTAAGATGTTGGTAAGTAGTGGCCTATGATTATGTCGTGCTGCCATTCCTGCCATCATTCCAGTGATGCTGTGGTCCCCACACATATTGTGGGGAAGGGTCTATATATATGTGGGCTACAGATGGACAAATCATGTGTGTCCTTGTACAGTCCAGAGGTCAGTGTATATAACACTGTTATATGCCCCTGTAAGTCATTCTATGAGGGAGGGGTATGCACCATGTATAACCTAGGCTGTTAAAACATGTGAGGGATATCAGTAGTAAGACACCTTAAGGTATATGGCTGTACATTTTCATACATTTCACCTTGGGAACATTGGTGGGCTAGTGCTTACTGTCTTACAGACAGTTCTATTTGTCAGTGTGATAGTGATATTTTCAGTTAAGCATTGTTATGTAACAAATACATTTTCATTGTGACAACTTAATTCTTTTCCCAATAGGGGTTGAGTACAGAGTGTAATTGGAGGCTGCTGAACTACATTTGTAATTACTTACTGTTGATGGATTCTTATCTTCTGGGCCACTGTTTCTTTACTGTTGTACTGCTCGAAGGCCTTGGCTTGGACAGCAACATATGTTATGCCTTCAGATTACTGTATAAAATGTTTTGCTAGAGAGTTGCATTACTCAGTTAGTATGTATTTCAAACACCTAACAACTATATGACATGGGATATACAACTGAAATAGTATACAAATAAACATTTCTTATGTATGCAAACCTGTGTGTGGTGTCATATCCTTTGACATCTCTGTGGGTATATGTTTCATGCAATAATTGGCTTTTGTATGAGAGAATCAAATACTGTCCATTTTAAAAGGTGGCAATTGTAGGAATACTGGTGGTTCAATATGCTGTGCACTCTCTAAATATGTATCTTCCTATACATATCTATATGTAGTAATATATGCATATGTGTATGTGTATGTATGTTTATATACATATATATATATATATATATATATATATATATATATATATATATATATATATATATATATATATATATATGTGTGTGTGTGTATCTGCATATATGTGTGTGTGTATATATGTATCATTGGAATGTTTACTGCTTCCACATTGTACATTCCCTATTGTAGACAGACTGTTCTTCATAATATCTTATTGATACCTTCCTGACATTGTACAGGTGGGATGGATTACTGTTAACTTCTTGTGGCTATGTTGTGTAGGGTCCTGGGTATGAGACTTGCAAGTGTTGGTATTGTGTTGCAAGGCAGATCTGTTTGGCTGTGGAGGAGGGGATGATATCAGTAATTACAAGAGGTACTTAAATCGGGCCCCCTCATCCCCATTAACGGTGCCTTTGGTCATATATGTATTTGTTGTGTTCTCTTATATATATATATATATATATATATATATATATATATATATATATATATATATATATATATATATATATATATATATATATATACACACACACACACACACACACACATATATAAATATATATATATATATATATATATATATATATATATATTTTTTTTTTTTTATAGATAGATGTATACATATATTTAGATATATATATATATATATATATATATATATATAAATACATTTCCTCTACTGTTGAATGACTGTGCTGGCTGATATGTTTGAGAAAATATCAAAGTTGTTTATATTTGACATAGCTTAGTCGTAAATCAATTTGGCTATGGTGTGCAGGGTCCTGGGATCGAGACTTGCAAAGGCTGTTTATTCTGTTGCTGGGCAGAACAAGGGCTGTTGGACACAGAGTGGTTAAGGCATTTGTAAGCGGGTTTGCGTGATGGTAAGCAATGCTAACTTTTGGTTAAATTTGCTTACAAAGAGTTAGCTTCAAAATTGCTTATTCTGTGAGTGCATTGCTTACCCCCATGCAAACAGGCTTAAACCAGCTTACTGCTGCTTAAAAGTGCTTACTCCAGCTTACCCCCACGCTAATTTCTTTAAAAGCAAAGAAAAAAGGATTATAGGAAAGTGGTGAAAAAGAGGCACAAAGAGGGAAAGACAGTAGGGGAAATAGATAGGGCTGTGCAGGATGGGTGTAGGGAAGGTCCATAGCTGCCCATTTCTTCTACAGCAACAGCTGTGCATATACACTGATTTGGAGGCTGATTTGGACACTCAAACCACTGAGAAAGGGGTGAGGACAACAATAATATGTTGTGAAGCCAATTAGACCAGATTACATGTGTCCAGTGGACACATGTGTGAAATAGACAGCTATGTATGGGGCAAGAATTTTTTAAGGAACAGATTGCACCTTTTTTCTTTTTTTTAAGGTGAGAGTGGGAAGGGATAGTAGGTATATTTGGGGAGGTAGGTTGGGTAGTATGACAGACAAGACAGCATACAGGGGCAGTATATGACACATTTGGGGGGTTAACACCTTGGATGGGGGTGTTTGGAAGTCGGAAGCCCATGAGCGCCTAAATGGAAACAGTGCAGCTGAGGTCATCACGCATGGGCAGTCACCACTGCACCTTCACGGCCTCAAAGGTGGCTGTGCTGGGGGCTGGGTAGGAGGGCAGGTTGACCCTTTAAATGTGCCACACAGCCCTCAAGCTGGCATAGCTGATCTCCAAACTCCCTGCAGAGCTCACTACACACCAGAACCCGGACCTGACAATGGGTGACGGTTTCCTGTCCACAACTGCTCCCGGGGGTGGTTCCACTGGAAGGTGGTGCAGGTTCATTGGATAAAGAGGTCTTGGGGTGGGCCACAGATGTGCTGCTGCCCAGTGCCATGGCCAGATGAGGTGGGAGAGGTGGGTCCGCTAGGACCGGCCTTCCCAAACATGCTATGGTGTTGCAATTTTAAAACATATTTGGGTTAGTGATAGTCAAAACATTCCAGGATTAGGTATAACAGCATGCGTAGATATTCCCATTAACCCAAAAAACCCGATATGGAACAGTTGCATAGCAAACAGAGCACATGCATATATGGAACCACAGTCGCCATTATAGCAGCATGCAGGTTACATTGATGGCAGCATGCCACCAATGTGGGAGTATTTCATCATGGGACATGCATAGAAACACATTTCAATATTTATCAAACAATAGCACATATGTCCCAACAGCAGATTTAATTGTACACATACCCATTGAGTTGTGTATTTATATTATTGTTGCAGATATGGTGGGTGGGGGAGATGTCAATTAACAACTTGTATATCCCTGTAGTTCTCACTACTTTCTTAGTCACTGCTGTAATCTGTACCTTACAGGTATTATTACACTATCCTATGGCCTTAGTTTGGACAGTGGTATGTTTGTAGACAACTATATACATGAACTGTGTTTTACCTGCAGTATACACCTCTTACCTGGTATACCTGTAGAGGTAATTGATTGTTAACACTGCTTGACTGTTTCTACACATATTCCCAGATTCCAGGTTGAGGTTGATGTTATGCCCATATCTCTCAATCTCTTATTGCACACACTCTGGTCAAGGCTTGACAACATGCAGGTGGAACTGGGACATATTTTGACAATTGCCCTCATAAACCCATGCAGGTGGAACTGGGACATATTTTGACACTTTCCCTCATAATCTTTTGGTGAGTTGCTACAATGACAGGTTTGTTTTCATATACATTTTCTGAATATGTACAGGTCTTACAGTCAGTTATATGTTATTAAAAGCTGTCTAAATGTCAGAGGTCATCACACTGATTTGTCTGGGGGACAGGGTAACAGGCAATGGATATGGGCCAATTATCTGGACATTCTGAAAAAATCTGTACATTTGAGGGGTATGATTCTGCATACAGCTTACTACCACTCCCAGGATTCAAACCATGGCTGTGTATGTACATCACAGATTAGTGTGCTATTTAGATATTGCTGTGTATCTCTTTACTGATTTCTGTCTATAAGTCTTCCGTGGTTTTACAATCTGACCTTGTAATTACAACAGTCTTATGCAGGGATTCCTAGACAGTTTTATGATGTATTTCAGTGTAGGTGACAGTGATGAGTAATACATTATTATTCAGAAAAACTGCAACACTAGCAATGCCATACAATACCAGACTAAACAGTTCCAGTCCAGGATTTCAATTTTTTTATTTCCAGGCACAGTTTTCTTATCTGACAGACCTATGGAGGGAATGTATGTTAACACTACCTGAATGTTGCCACACATATTACCTGATTCCACATTTTTATTATGCACATACGTCTCACTCTTTTACTGTACACACTCTGGTCATAGCTTCACAACAAGGGGGTAGAGATAGGACATACTTTGCATATTATTCTCATAGCATTTTGGTGAGTTGCTAGAGTGACAGGTCTGTTCTTATAGATATATTTCTGATGGTTATGATGTCTGACAATCAGTTGTACGTCATTATTGGCTGCATAAACTTCTGGGATCATCCCACTGATTTGCCCGGGGGACAGGGTGCCAGGCAGGAAATTTAAGCTAATTATCTGAACTTTCTGACAAAATCTGCACAGTTGAGGTTTATAATTCTGCATACAGCTTACTACCACTCCCAGGATTTGAACAATGGCTGTGTGTGCTAAAAATACACCAGTTTACTTCTCAGTTGAGTGTGTTACGTGAATTTTGTTGTGTATATTTTCATTGTTTTCTAAGTCTCCCTCTTTTGTACAATATCACCTTGTGATTACAACAGTCCTATACAGACATTTCTACACATTTTATTTATATAGCACATTGTGGGTAACAGTGCTTAATACAACAGTACTATTAAAAGAATGCAACACATTACCATATGATACCAGAGTAAACACAAGCAGTCCAGGGGTTAGACCTTTATTGCCATGCTGTTCCCCTTTTATTTACATACAACCTATATAAGACTATTCCTGCCATATTGTCTGGTTTATTCAGTACATCCCATACACAATACAGGTTTTATACTGGCAATTAACTTTCTACTACTTTTAGATGTATTTCTTAAGACAGTACTTGCAAGATTATTACTAACCTGCCTCATGACACAGCCTCTGCAGCCTACATGCATGGGCTTCCGGATTTACAGCCTGCTCCACTGATTCTGTCAGAAACATAAGAGGAATATTTAGCCATACATATCCATAATATACATGAGCTGGCAATTAAACAGTTAGTAGAATGAGTACTTACACACTGCTGGGACATCACCCTGCCTAGCTTCTTGGATCCACTGATCCAAGAGCTCCCTCTTCCTCTGTTTCAGGTTGGCATAGTGATGCCTGACCTGCTCACCAGTTCAAGGGATGCCAGTGGCACTGGTGAGGTCATGGGCAAGATGGTCCCCAGCTTCTGCTTTATATTGGAAACCCTGGGACTGGCCCTGCAGCAGTCTCTCTTCATGGTCTTTTACCAGGAGTCCTGCCATGACCTTGGACTCCTGGATGCTCCAGCACTATGCTCAGAAGGCGATCCTTCCCTGACACCAGCCATTGTGCCTACAGGAGGAAGCTGCAACCAGTTATGAGATGTATTCCTGCCTGTGTGGTTTAAATAGGGCGGATTTCCAGCACTTTGCCATGATTGGACAGTTTTGAAAATGCTAAGCTATGGAAAAACCTGCTTACCTAAGGTTGGCATTGTTTAAAGGGGCATACCAATGGGAAAATCAATTTAGCTGGGCTACGCATTGCTTACACCTGGTAAGCAGAGGTGTGCAATGCTTAGCATTGCTTATTTTTAAATTTGCACACTATTTGCTGTTTGGCATTGATTTATCATTCATGACATGTTATATATTTGTTTAGTATTCGTGATTCATGTGTACACACACTGTATGGGGTACTTGTATTTATTGGGGGATTTCACCATTTTATTGCAATGACACCTCACATCTGGACTTAATGCAGTACTCCAGTTCACATATATATGTTATTTAGTAGGTTATACGACATAAAACTGTTATAGATTCTTTTCACATGTAAATTGAGAATTTGTTATAGTGAGGATCTGTTTGGGTATACCAAACAACCTAAGACACATGACCTCTCTTCACCAATTCAAAAAACACCTCAAAGATCCTAAAAAATTGGCATTGCCTTTGCTGCTCTAATACTAATAACTACTAATCCAGGCCCCCCAAGCCTCTACCCAACCACCACCTTAAGGGTATGGTCCAAAATAGCCATCATAGACCATCATTCTAAGTCTAACTTTCTTTCAACCAATATGTATAACCTTTTTTGTTTTTGTTTTTTTTTGTATTAATAATTAATTATGTCTCTGTAATTGTTTCTGTTTTGTCTGTTTTTTTTTTTTCTAGCCTTTTCTCCCAAAAACCTACTGAAAAATGCTAGACTAATAAGCATAGCTAAATAAATAAAAGTATACCTCAATATTATGAACAGCTGTCATGGCTTACGGGTTAACTGCTGTGACTATAGTGTGCAGGGTCCTGGGTTCAAGACCTGCCAGGGTTGTTTATTTTGTTGCTGTGCAGAACAGGGGCTGTTGAATACAGAGTGATTAAAGCACTTTTAAGCAGTTGTAAGTGGGTTTGTGTGGGTTTGTGTGATGGTAATCGATGCTAACTTCTGGTTAAATATTCTTACACTCAGTTAGTATCTAAATTGCTTAATATGTGTAGGCATTGCTTACCCCGTGCAAACAGGCTTAAACCCACATACTGCTGCTTAAAAGTGCTTACTCCTGCTACCCCTGCACTAATTTAGAAAGAAATGAAACATGGGTCTTCGGAAAGTGGTAGATTTGGACACTTTATACATTTTTACACTATTTGCTGTATGGCATGGATTTATCATTCATTACACATTATAACTTTGTTTAGTATCCCTGATGCATATGTATGTATACTGTATGGGGCACTTGTGTGTATCTGTGGATTTTACCACATTATTACAATGACACCTCACATCTGCACTTAATGCAGTACTCCAGTTCACAAATATATGTTATTTAGTAGGTTATACAGCAAAAAAAAAATGCTCATAAATTGCTTTCACATGGAAAATGGAATTTACTACAGTAAGGATCGAACCAGGAATGACTGCTTACAAAGCGAATGCTCTGACCACTATACTATTGCAGTATTGCTTCTATAGAATGTATCTTGCTATTTACCTTCTTGTGCTATTTAAGCTACAGCATGCATAGCTAAGCAATGGGCAAACCCCCGCAGCTACGGTTAAATTTAATCTGTTTGATTAATAACATTTCTAGTGTTATTTTCTCTAGGAAGGGACAGGTTTAACTTATTGCTGTGGATTTCTGTGTGCATCTGCACATTTGACAGACATCCTAGCATGTTTCAGTTGCTATTAGGTTACGCTTTTCCTGGGAAGTAGGGCTTTGACCTTTGCAATGGCTGTGGGTGTGTTTTGCCCTAGAACATTAATTATTTCCTATATTTTATGTAATAGTTCCATAAAACAGTTATTCTGTATCTGAAACACCTACATGTTATAAGAAACAGAATAAGCAACAAAAATGCAACAAGAACAAGCTTTTATTTATGCAAAGACCTGAAGTTCTGTCCTTTGTACTGGCCATGGGTATGTTTTGGCCTGCCAAATCTGACGTTTGTACCACAAATGTCCCACTTTGGGCATTTGACAAGCTGGCAACCTTACAACCCCCTATGAGCGTTCTCACTCATTGTAATTGCTGAATGGCAATTCTTGAGCGCAGGGGCATGTATATTGTGAGAGCTCTGCTCTCAGACACACCCCCTGCACTTGTCCATGCTCCGTGTCCATTTAGGAGCAGAGGCAGCGTGCATTCATAAGTATGCATGGCGTGCTGCCATGCTGCTCTTAAATGGTTGTTTCCGTGCAGGAATAAGCTATTCCTGCACAGAAGCTTACTAAATCCTGGAGAAAATGTATTATAATAAGATTTTTTGTATAATCTATGTGAAATCCTTTGTTAGGAGAGACATGACTTTCTGAGTACTGTTTCCCTCATGTGTGTTTTTCTATTTTAATAAAAGAGTTTGTACTTTGAGCTTCCAAGAGACTAACCCCATAATTCAGCAAGCTCTGCACAGTGTGCAGGAATAGTGCAAGAGCTGCTGCACGCAATATGGCTGATGAGCTATCCAGGAATGAGCTCCCAGGACGTGCACGAGTGCTCCTGCAATATTTCTGCATGAACACAGCTCCTGTATGCTAATTACCCCATTTTCAGATGAAAATCATATAAATGAGGTGGTTTAGCAAGCCAGAAAGCAGGCAGACATCTGTGAAGGAATAGTGTAATCTGCAAAAATGTATTCGGCTAATAACCGAATGCATTTCTCCAAATTATAAAATAGAGGTATGACAGCTCCACAGAAAGCATGTATTCAATGTAGTAGGTTGCCAATGGCCAAATAAATGGCCATTGGCATGGTAAATAGTTGAAAAAACATAAAAAATAACTTTTATTTTTTTGGGGCCAATTTCGGCTGTTTAAGCATAGGGCAGCGGTGCACCTGAAAATAAAAAAAATTGGAAATAAGCTTTTAAACAAAAATCAGCATTCTGTCAGAATAGTCAGTGGCATGCAGAAGACAACAATACCATGGATTAGTGGTTGCTAAGGGGGAAGGCTGAGTGTCATTCTTGTAACCATGCATTAGCAGTCAGTTTTATGCAAATGAGGGGATTGATACTGAATCACAGATTTTCCCTCAGTGTTAGCTGTCACCCATCCGTGTAAGTGCAGCAACACCATGGTACAACCCTAAGAGGTAGATGACCTCATAAGAGGGAGTGTCATGCATGCTGTAAGCTTATTGGAGCTCTGTGACCCATGTTTACCCATAGCTAAGCACTGCTAAGGAAGTGGGTGTGTCTGAGGCTGCCTAGCAGTGTTTACATTGCCTAAATGGGTGTGCATGCTGCACATTGGGTTTTAAACAAAAACACAACTCACAAAATAGCAGCTGTGTTCACATATGAGCACTGGGTATGTGCGGTGCACCTCAGGACTTAAATGGGAAGGCAATGGGAAGAGAAAACAGCAGTAGGAAGGCAATCAAGGAGAACTAGCATAGCTGGCAAGTGAAATGTTTAAGAATCAGTCAATTACACAGGCAGCAGCCCAGCCCAGCACACTACTATAAACTATATAAACACCTTTCACTCTGTTTTTTTTCCCACAAACTCTGCACCACTGGTGTACACAGATGGAGAAATTTTACCTGACAAAACTAACAAAATGATAGGGGCTGCTGTCACTCTCATACATCAATATGTGGAAGAGGCTGAGGGTGGTGAGGATGACAATGCTGCCGACCAACCCACAGTGAGGAGAAGTAGAAGAGTGTACAGACCCAGGGTAACCTACCAGGAGCTACATGAGCTGGAGATAGTGAAGCATTATAGAGTGGACAGGGACATCCTACAGAAAATTGTTGAGCTGTGCAGGCTACACCTCACACACAGAACTAACAGAGGGGAACCCATCCCAGTGGATACCAAGGTATATGTAGGATTAAGAATACTAGCCACAGGTACATTCCAGAAGTCAACTGGGGATATCATGGGGATCTCACAGGCATCAGCATTCAGGGTACTCCACCAGTTCCTGGATGTCATGTCAGCACATGCTGGGGAGCACATATATTTTCTCAACACCCATGAAGCATTGAACAGCAATATGTGTCTCTTCCACCAAATAGCAGAATACCCTAAGGTAGTGGGTGCTATAGACTTCACGCACATACACATCAAAGCACCACCTGGTGAGTGGGGTAGGGTCTACATAAAAGACAAGGGCTTCCTCTCCATCAACTGCCAGGTCTTGTGCAATGCCCAGGCCATTATAATGAATGTGTGTGCTGGCAGCCTGGAAGCTATCATGACTCCCTCATCTGGCATATGACACAGCTGTACCAGAGATTTGCCAGTGGGGACATGCCATATGGCCACCTAGTGGGGGATGCTGATTACGCACTGGAGCCATGGCTGATGACACCCATCAGAAATGCACACACACCCAAACAAGAACTCCATAATGAGGCACACGTACAACTAAGAATTATAATAGAGCATGTTTTTGGGATGCTCAAGTCATGGTTCCAGTGCCGGGACATATCCAGTGTAGTCTTCCAGTACTCACCAGCTGCATGTACCCAAATTGTCATTGTATGTGCCATGCTACACAATATGATCCTGCAGGAAAAAGCTGCAGCAGGAACAACATGGGGCAGAGCCACCCAGCCCCCCACCATTGCCAAAGCCAGCGCAGGCACAGAGTGACTCGGAGGAGGAACAACCTGAGCCTGCCCATGTAGGCAGAAGGAGACATGCCCAGTATGCCCAGGCTTTGGCAAAGAGGCAATGCATAGCACATACACTGACATGGTAGGAACCCAGGGAATGACACCTCTCTCTGACTCACACATGCAGTAAAAGGGATGCCAAACATGACACTACCTAACATGTATAGGGAGTGTACTATGTGCATCTGACATAGTCAGACCTCCAGCATCATCCTCAATACTGGCACAGCCACAAGGTAAGTCACTCTCCCTATCAATTGCTGAATGGAGTAGTATATTCTGATAGTTGTAGCTATGGTATGGATGTGAGCATGCAAGGGAATCGGGTGGCTGAATGGGATGGCAGCAGATAGTGGACACTTATATGGGCAGCAGGACAAATACTGGTGTCAACAAAGTAGGCAGTACTAGATAAGGTGACAAATCCCACTGCAGTACATGCGGTGGTCCAAATGTGTGCCCACACACATGCATGTCAGTGAGGTTCACATACCCATCAACAGCTTCAGCCAGCAGAGCAGGTGTAGATGAACATAAAGACAGGCTGTGCTAAGGCCTCCAATTAACGGCAATGGATAACAGACCCCCTCCAGACCTACACAGACAGACTACAACAGGTTACTGTATCCCACAATCTTTCACCCTTGTAACTCCATATTGTCAACCTATCTACAGATATTCTGCAGAAACAGGTTGCTAGCTGTAGGTGTAGAACACAAAATCTTGCACTGGAGTGCAACCTACCTGGAATGGATTCACACACTCAATACAGAAGGTCATACTGGGCATGCTCCTACACTTAGAGAAATGAAACCCATGTTTGACAACAAAATACAGAAGATCATACTGGGCATGCTCTAACACTTAGATAAATGAAGTCCATGTCTGACAACAACAGTGGCCTATACATATCTGTCAGTCACAGATGTCTGTGCACACACACCACATTACACACCATTCAGGCTTTGCACAAACATTGGATAGGAATTCTCACACATATCCAAGGCCAACACACTATAATTGGTCAAACATACACAAACAGAGATGTAGGGAAGAAAGAGGCAGACAGTGACAAGGAGACTGCCATCATGAGGCCTGTCCCACCCACCGCACATCCAATTGGCCAATATCACATGATGTGCCATTGTCAATCACTGTAGACATTTGCTTTTGGTAGCCCTCAGCCCTATAGTGTCGGTGGTGCTTATGATAACTATGCAACATGATAGTACAAATCATTATTCATCTAGCATTTGTATACCCAGTCCTGTCAAATTTAAAGTTGTGTGTGACTGAGTGTTGTGTGTGTGTTTCCAGATGAATGGTTTATAGCCCATTCACACACACACTGCACTTCCCATAGTCCATGTTAGCACTCATGATGATGTCAGTCACCTTGAAATAACCATCTGGCCAATTATCAGCTCCATAATCTCTGTGGCATGTGCGATAACTGAGGAATGCTATAGTATAACATACTAGTTAGGTAGGAGTTCTAATCCCAGACATGGCAACTGTGGAACTCTGTATGTCTGTATGTGTATGTAGAGATTAATGATTTTGAGGCCATTCACAGTCACTACACCTCCCATTGCTGTACTTTAGCAAGCCTGCTGATGTCAGTCACCTTGAAATACCCCTTTGGACAAAGGCCAGCCCTATAAGCTCTGTGGCCTGTGTGATAACTGTGTAATGCCGTAGTATAACATACCAATTAGGTAGGAGTTCTAATCTCAGACATGGCAATTGTGAAACTCTGTGTGTGTCTGTCATCAGTATCCTGTGTGGAGGTTGTTGTGATTGTGTAATAACAGGATGCATTGTGGGGCAGATTTTGCTAAATTATTATACTGTGGACCTACTATATGTTACAATGTCCACCTTACAAGGACAACAGATGTCTAACACCATTGAGGGTGGTGTAGACAATCCATAGCCCTACATGTGACATTATGGATTGGTGAACAATATAGGCAACTTGTGTATTACTCAGAGAACACCAACCATCCATGTCTCAAACACAAACACACTTGACTAGGCAACAACCACTATATTGGTAGTTCCCTGCATATTGCCTCACAGATAGTAACCATGGTGTGATTACAGTGGACTACATGCCTGCTGACCACAACAGTGCCACTGACATCAGAAAGTACTGTGATGTGTAACATCTCCTGACTGAGTATGTGTTATCCAGCAAGTAAAAGGATATGGCACCCTGTTCCATCCCTACAGTAGGTAAATAAATGCTTACAGTGGTTCTTTTGCTGTGTTCCCCACTGGATGCCTGCAACAACTGTAGAGTCTGCAAATGTAACCCACAAAGGGAATAACATGCCTTATACACATGCCCTGTATGGACAGACACCACTAACTCCACTGAATACCTGTATCATGCTGTCAGTTAGGTGCAAGCATGGCCTCAGTTCCATAGCCAGGTCTCCCCAAATGAGGTCAGGAATGCTACATCAGAAGATAACAATCTCTACACACAACATGCCCCAGAGACCTCAAGTACACTTCCACATGTCAAAGAACATGCGTGTGAGACATGTGCACAACCCAGACACTGTCCATGTTATGGAATATAAATCCCATACATGGGAAGCAGTGCACATCACTGGCCAACCACTATAGTAAACCAGATGAGTGGGTGGTGAATACAATACCCACCTGTGGGGACCACTCCAGGGACTACACCCCTGAGCCACACTGAAGACTATTGTCATGTGACCTGATCCCAAGGTATTCCCTATGCCTAGCCTTGTACAGACATCAGGCCCATTCACCTACTACACACCTGGGAAACAATGAACCTATGCATCTCAGTACTGGCAAGTGTGTGTGTGTGTGTGTGTGTGTGTGTGTGTGTGTGTGTGTGTGTGTGTGTGTGTGTGTGTGTGTGTGTGTGTGTGTGTGTGTGTGTGTGTGTGTGTGTGTGTGTGTGTGTGTGTGTGTGTGTGGAGATTAATGACTTTGAAGCCATTCACAATCACTACACCTCCCATTGACCTACTTTAGCATGCCTGCTGATGTCATTCACATTGAAATAACCCTTTGGCCATATATTAGCCATAAAAGCTCTGTAGCACTTGTGATAACTATGTAATATGGTAATATCCCAAACTAGTTAGGTAGGAGTTCTAATCTTGATCCTGCCAACTGTGATGATGTGTTGTGTTTTCCTGACAGAGTGTGTATGTGCGTGTCTCCATTGACACCTGCTTTTGTGGACATTAACATGTACTACACTTCCGTTATCCATTCTTTAGCACTGTTGCTGATGTCACTCACCTTCAAAGATACCTTTGGACAACTCTCCAACATGTAAGCTCTGTGCCATGTGCAATAACTGCATAACACTGTAATAACAATACATAGTCAGGTAGGAGTCTGAAACTTAATACTGGTTTGTGCGTATGTCATTAGTATCCCGTGTGGGTGTTGGGGTGAGTGTGTACTGACATGATCCATTGCAGTGTAGGCTTTGCTACATCATTATATTGAGGACCTATATGTCCCATTGTCCACAT
This sequence comes from Protopterus annectens, assembly GCF_019279795.1. Taxonomy (NCBI): domain Eukaryota; kingdom Metazoa; phylum Chordata; order Ceratodontiformes; family Protopteridae; genus Protopterus; species Protopterus annectens. Next base: position 1,353,410,917 of record NC_056731.1, read on the forward strand.
TACAAGGCCAACAGTTTTCAAACACTGTAGAGGTTGTTGTAGACAATCCTCAGACATAAATGTGTACAGCCATGTGCAATTACTATGTGACAGTATGGATTAGTAAACACTATAAGCAATTGTTACAATACCCAGATATTACTCTCCACCCATGGATCATACACAAACACGCTTGGCTCTTACTCTCTTACACCCTTCCTTTCTTACTTTGTCTCAGTCTCTCTCTCTCTCTGTCTCTCTCTTTCTCTCTCCCCCCCTCTGATTGATGTGGAAAAGTGCATCTGTTTTGCATAGGCAGCAGCTTGAGTTTTGTAAGGAATGCTCATGATCAGCTGATGGCCTGTGCACGAATTGCAGTCCCCCACATGTTAACTGCATGTGGAACAGCCGTGGTATCATTCCTATAGCCAATTGCATGGAAACACACACCTATAACTAAGCACTTCATGTGGATGTTGGCCCTTTTCCTTCACTGTGAGCAGGACTTCATGTGGGTGTTTGACAAGCAGCATCACAGAGGGTAGTTGGAAATACCTCTTACAACATAAACTGTGGAGATAGGCCAACAAACAGCGGGGGGATGTTCCAGACATGGGGACAGAATGTAAGTATTGCTGTTCTACATTTGAAGTAATGTTGGTTTAACAGGATTTGTGTGGATAAGGCTGTCCTACATGATTTCAAGTCTGGCATGACAGTGTAATGTGGTTGAAGAAACACTCATCTCTAGGGCTATCTGCAGACTGTCCAGAGTTTGTAGTCTTAGATGTGTAGTGTTACTCACACATTTCCTATCTTTAGATATGCCGTAGCATACACTGATGACTGCATTCATTACATGGTGACATCCATGTGAGTTACTGACTTCATATCCCTTAGGAGAGATATGTCACAACAGACCCTTTTACACCAGGAAATTTCTCAGTTTATCACAGCAATATGTCAATATTGGCCCTGTGTTTATGCCTCTGTCCCTCAAGTCTGTCACCCTTTGTCCATATGTCATGCAGTAAGAGGTGCATATGTAGAGCACATCATTATTTACTGACATCATACCTGATAACAAGCCAGTGAGATATCAGACTGCTAGACATATTATGTATAGTCGATCTTATATTTGAGGACAAAACCTGGACATTCTGTTATAGTGTGTACAGTAGTGAGGTCTGTGTACTTATGATGATTGTTGACAGAGTGTGTATTGAGAATATGTTACTTGGCCTGTACAGACTGTGGTAGATGTCATTGTTCTTTGTCCTGTTGTATCTGATGTTGTATGCTGCTCCAGTTTATGGTACCCTAGCAGCATATATATTTGTAGGGCCAGACTGACACGAGTCAGGCATCAGACTACAATGTGTATTGGCCCAGTATATGTAGGGTTACTGTGTGAGTGGCTCATATGAGGGTGGTTTTGTTCACACAGACCATATACTGTAATATTACTTAGGCTTACCATAATGTGACTGTGCCTATGTTCAGATTAGTTGTGGGTATGCATTGTCACACTGGTTTGTGTTACTCCATGCTGATACATGCCTGTAGTGCCTGCTAAATTTAAAAGTACATGTGTATTCCCCAATAGGAAACTTGGGTCAGTGTTGTGGCAGTCTGCCTGTAGTTTGCACAGTGCTTTGTGACATGCCTAGCAGCTTAGTGTATTTACCTACTGTGATGTTATGTCCAGATATTTATCATATGTACTGATGCTTGGCCACCGTAACTATTGTGAATTTCTGAAAAAGCAGTGAGATCCTGTAAAGATGTATGTCACTAACTATCATGTCACTAGTATGTGAGCTTCGGACCTCTGCTTCTCTGATTAATATGTGTTAGGGCAAACAGGAGTGTGTGAATGCATCAACTGTGTGAGCTTATCTATTCCAGTATTTTTGTGATATCCCCATTTACATGGCTGCAAACATCCACTTTGTCAGGATTGGTCCACAAGTCTTGCACTAAGGAGTTCTGTGTATACCTCTGCACTGACCAGATTGTGTAACACTGTCCATGTTTATTGGTCATATCTCTGCTGTATTCCACAGGATCATTACTATGTTTTGTGTGGTACTTCACTATGATGATCTTATTATGTCTGTCAGTAACTGATGGTGTACATGTCAGTATCAAAAGTGACTTCTCGCACAACATGTCTGTTAACACAACCCTGTTACTGTAGCAATATTCCACATTTATACGTGCAATACTTACATGACATCCCCTTGCACTAAGATGATGTGACTATTGGTGCTGAGGTATGACTCCAGTACATGTTATGGGCATATATATATATATGTATATGAAGAGCGAAAGCTCAGAAGCGTGAAATTCAAAACCTCGACTACCAGAGGTTTCGAATTTCATGCTTCTGAGTTTTCGCTGTGGTTATGGATTCAGGTAAGTGGGTGTGTGTTAAGGGTTTTGGGTAGGGGCTGTGGTGTGTGTCAATGGGTTTTGTTGCTGTGATGTGTGTGTGCGAGGAGAATGTAGCTTGCATGGTGGTGTTTTGTGTGTGTTTGTATGTAGTGCGACCTCAGAGTGAGAATATTTAAGTAGGGGGTATGGGGGGCACAGCCCCTGCTTTTATGTAGTAGAGAGGTTGTGTTTGGATGTGGGGAGGAAGGCGTGTGTGTGTGTGGAGTAGAAGCGTGAAATTCAAAATCTCTGATGTGCGAGATTTTGAATTTCATGGTTCTGAGTTTTTGTGGTTTTAAATTTTTGACTTTATAGCTTTGAAATACTGAATTTCGACATTTCAGTATTTTGAGGATATAATATATATATATATATATATATATATATATATATATATATATATATATATATATATATATACACATACATATATATATATATATATATATATATATATATATATATATATATATACACACACACACACACACACACACACACACACACACACACACACACACACAAACATGTATATATATATATATATATATATATATATATATATATATATATATATATATATACATATACACACACATATATCATACCTCTCAACCTGGAAACATCAAAAATCTGGACAAAGGCCCATGAAAATAGGTACAAATCTGTACGCTGCTTAACATACAATTTGCATACATAATTATGCAACCCCACCCACTCCGATGGAATTGTGGGATACCAATTTCAAATGCAAACTAAAGAACAGGCAACCAAAATATGGCCACAGAGTCCCCCTGCAGCCTGTCTGCCATTCCATTGTCCCATTACCTGGCTATTTCGCCCCATTTACCATACACATTAATGTGCATACTGCTTTATTTCTGCAATGATTATTTGGATTTTATTTTGCATTTTATAAAACAAGCACCAATAGACATCTGCTAAACAAAGCATTACAGTCTCACAGTGAAAATAGACTTGGCATTAAAACTCCTCTGCCCTTGAAACTCATATTCATTGAAACAGCATTGAAACCCACATCCAAAGAAAATGCATCTGGCCAGTGGCGGATAAAAATTACCTTTGGACTGTTTTCAAATCACAGGTCCCTTGCACACGAAACAAGAAACATACATGTGTTCTTTGATACACCTACCTGACTTTATTAAATTATATTCCTTGTATAATACCTTGTTAGAGTACATATTAAATTTATTGTTTGAACATTTTTTCCACTAAGCAATGAAACAAAATACATGAACCAATAATGACAAAACTGCCCAATTCAGAACATTTCCATTGCAAAAGTCTACTCAGACTTCTATAATCCAGCAGTATCAATAAATATGCACAATTTCTGCAGAAGTAAAAGTCATCTAAATACTTCCACATTAAAGAGATCTGTAACTAACGAAGAGGTTGCTGTTAACAAACAACTTTATATTTCATTGTTTCATCTATAAGTATAGTGCCTGCTGCCCTTGAAGAATAAATGACCTGTGCTACATTAAAAAATGATAAGCACAAATGCACACACACACACACACACACACACACACACACACACACACACACACACACACACACACACACACACACACACACACACACACACACACACACACACACACACACATACACAAAAAAATATCTCTATCAGCACATAAGAATAACGGAACACACAAAAATTTATATATACATATAAATATATATATATATATATATATATATATATATATATATATATATATATATATATATATATATCAGCATATAGGAATAATGGAATGGTCCTAACAGGCACGGATCAGTAATTCGAAAATAGTGTTTCAGCTGCAGTAATTCGAAAATAGCAGGTATAATCAGCATAAGACTAATGGAACCATCCTAACAGCTAAATAAATTCACATTCTTACTTCATGACACACTTCAAAATGCAAATGCAGCCCAGCAGATAAACGGACACACTTACTTCAAATGCAAAGTAACATAGCAGATAAACAGCACACTTACTTCAAATGCAAATGAAGCCCTGCACATAAATCGGAATTGCAAATGCAGCCAAGCAGATAAATGAGAATGGACTTAGCACGCACACACAAAAAAGCAGATAAATGAGAATTGCAAATGCAGCCCAGCAGATAAACAGGAATGGACTTCGCACACACAGACACACACACACACACACACACACACACACACACACACACACACGCACACACACACGCACACACACACATCATAATTAACATTTCAACTTACAAGAGCAAATCCGTTCATTCTAACAGCCGATTCCGAGGACTCCGAGCCCTTCTAAATACAAATAAATCCTTCTGTTCATTCTAAACGCTGAGTTAGAGGACTCTGAGCCCTTCTAAATACAAATAAATCCTTTGCCGAGCGAATAATAACAGCCGAGCCCCTTTTAAGTAAATAAATCTTTGCTGAGCGATGAGCCTTCCTTTCCGGCTGGTTCGTTCCCGCTCACAAAGCATTTGAACCAGCTGGAAACCCAAAAATACGTGCGCCGCAAGCTCAATTCTGACAGGCAGGTAGCCCTGATGAGCTGACATGATCGCGTAGGTGATGACATCAGCTAATGCGCGGAAAGAAAAAAATCAGAAATGAAGGGGTGCCACTCGGGAATCATGGCACCCCATTATTTGGACCCCAAAACTCAGTAAAAACTGAGTAATTCTGGACAGTTGGGACGTATGACACACACACACACACACATATATATATATATATATATATATATATATATATATATATATATATAAATTAATATACAGATAGGTATAAATATATATGTATTTATATGTGTATGTAATTGTATACATACATCTACATATGTATATATATCCTTGTTATGTGTAAACATGACTGTTGTATATACCTTCCCAGATGTATCACACCATATTTATCTGATATGTGTATATTTAGATATAACAACATACTTGATTCAACACTAATATCACTAACAAGTACTACACAATTGTAGAAGTCAAAGCAGTTGTTCACTACTATTCAGTATGTGTAGTGACAGATATATTGGGAAAAACAACAGCCATTTTAACAGTTATGATGGCTTAGTGGTTACCTGCTGTGACTATAGAGTACAGGCTCCTGGGTTCAAGACCTTTAAGGGCTGTTTATTTTGTTGCTAGGCAGAACAAGGACTGTTGGATACAGATTGTTTAAGGCAGTTTTGAGCAGCTTTAAGCAGGTTTGCATGGGTTTGTCCAATGGTAAGCATTGCTAACATATGGTTAAACGAAAAGCCACTTTCACTGTGTAGGCTTCGCTTACCAGTGCGTAAATCTGCTTATCATTTATATTGAAGCAATGTTTACACCTCCTAAGCATGGCTCATCCCCAGTAACCAGTGATCACATTTCAGTCTGGTGAAATAGCACGGTAATGACATCTTTAATAGGTGTATTCAATTCCATGTACATAACATGCTTCTATGTGCTGTCATTACAGTAGCAAAGGATGTGAGTATACTGTCTGGGACACCTGAGTATATATGGCTAGTACAACAATCTTTTCCTTTTATATGTGTTTCATACATGGGTAGTATCCCAGGTTATATGCAGTCACACTTGCATGTATTGTATCATTACATTACTACTGTTAACAGTGCTTTCCCAAGTAAGAGTACAGTGCAGATTGTAGTACTGGAACCATACACCCCTGCATGCAAATCTGGTCTCTGAGTACTGAGTATCATGTTCTTGGTGTGTGAGCTGTGTATTATTAAGTACTTCCTACTGGATATTGATCTTATATGTGGATATTAACTGAAGATTACTATGTGTACAGGACATGTCATTGAGGGCTGCTGTCATGTAGTGATAGCATACCTATCAGTGTCAGGCATCTATATATCAAAACATTAATCCTAATGCATAACTTGTTGCTTATCTGATTTCTGTCTGTCCTCTATACAGATGTGCAGATGTCAGGTATCCATCTTGTCTGCTTACAGGCAATCTATGCTTGACTGACGCTGGCATGTCTGCCCAGCTGTGTTATGAATGCCACAGCTAGGATCCCCACCCTGTTTGCACTACATGCCATGGATACCTCAACTAGACTACCAAAGACATGCTTGGGTACAGGTCTCCAACCCAGGCACTGTCCATGTTATGTAATATATGTTGCATACATGTCAATTGAGCACCTCACTGGCCCTCTGCAAAAGACAACCAAATGACTGAATGTTGCATTTAACTGTCACCCTGAGGATCACTCATGTGACATCAGTTGATAGATGGCCTGATGACAAATGTCAGGTGGCATGATACCACTGTACCCACATCCCCTACTCTTCTCATCTCTCCATGGACAATATCCTGGTACACACCTAGGAACATGTGCACCTATGGACCCCAGTACTCACACGTGTCAGTGTGCATTGTTGAGAATAAGAGTGTCTGTGTGTTTGTAAACCTGCAGTTGATAATATCCTGAGGACCTTCTCACACACTACACCCCCATTGCCATAGTTAGAAATGGCTGCTGCTGTAATGGACATTAAATGTACCTTGTTAAACTCTTCACCCTATGGGCTACCTGGAGCTTGCAGTACCAGTACAACACTGTTTTACAAATGGGTACATAGGCATGGGTTACCCTCTGAGTCCTGGCAAGTGTGTGTATGTGTGCAAGTGTGTATATTTGTAGGATTCAGCATTCTGGGACCACATTCTCCAAATACAATACACCTGTCCATACAGTATAAGGCATAGTGATGTTGCTGACATTAGGGGAGCCATGACAAACCATCACCCTACTATCCATGTGGCATGTGCAGTAAATGCATATCTCTGTAGTAGCACTGATGAGATAAACAAGAGGTTGTATTGTATTCCTGGTCAATGTGTGATTGTGGGTATGTCAGAGCATTATCACGGGTTTCAGTGAGTAACATATCAAATGTGGGATGTGGGTGCTGAGTATACTGTCTTTACACCATGGTAACCCTAGTACATGTCCCAAGGTCCACTGCATGAAGACCACTGTCACCATCAACCATACAGGTAACTGAGTACACTATCCAGCCCAATGATGCATGTGCTGTGTGCAAATTATCTGTAACAGAATGGACTCACTGACAATGAAGTTAGCACTGATAAACCCAGGTCTCTCAAATGTGTCTATGACTGTTATGTGTTTGTCAATGTGTATATGACAGTATGTCATACTATGTATTGTTCATTAACACCCAGTACATCCCCCATTACTATACTGTACAAGGCCTGGTGATGTTCCTCACTTAACAAGAGACTCGGGACACACCTCATCCTTAAAGCTGTGAGGTGTGTGCAACTGAGGCCAAACACATTAGTAGCAATAAGTACTTAGGTAGGGGTTCTGCTCTCAGTGTGTGTATGTGAAGGGATATACTTCATTTTGCAGAAAATACATGTCCCAGGAGGTCATCTGTCTGAGAACGGACTGGCAAATACTAACATTTCAAAGGAATCATGTTGTGGAAATTCATTCCATCAAAACTAGTAGTGGATGTGTAAATGCTCTCTTCCCCACTGTATAGATGTACAGTGATACTGGAATTGGTAAATATAGTTGGTTGTCAATGTTGTGGACACAGCAACCCTCATTGGGGTTATTGTTGTGTGTATCCCCAGCTTAGTCTGCTGTAATACTCTACAGTTTATGTTAACAGGATAAATAGTTGTCACTCACACTATGTGCGGCTCTACACCACCCCACACCATCCAAAGTGTAGGGCTGTGCCACCCACACCAGCACACCTATATTTTCCAATGCCAGGATTGCACTACATTGGGGAAGGGGACATATACCCTGCCAGTACCATCACCAATGACATTAAAGTAGCAGACTGATTATTTACTAATGTGATGTTTTCTCTATTTTGTCTTGGTGGAATTACATAGGCTAAAATGGGTTCACTGCAAAATTAAGTGCATCCATGTGTACAGTATTCTCTGTGTATTGCATCAACACCAAAGCCTCTGTGTGTATGTGTTATACACAAACATGTGGTGTGTGCCATCCAGTACACTTACCATTGTCCACTGTACAAGGGCTGCTAACATCAGCCACCATGCACTTATCTGTATACACCCCTCAGACCTATCAGCCATGTGGCACATGCATTAACTATATACAGACCCATTAATTGTGCTCAGCTGTACCCAGGATATGACACAGTCAATGTGTCACCACAGTGCCATACCCCTTGTAGGAAACAACAGCAGACCAGCATCCTGCTGGCACATAGACACCTACAACACACACTGAATACATTATGGAGACCATTATCAGTTAGTGTTAATAACAGCTATAATGCATTATGGCTGGACAGCTACACATCCTAACATGTAAGCATTAAAATTTCTTGCTGAAAACATATTACACCGTATTACATTGCTACACCTGAGTACATTCACCCTGTGCATCAGAACCATATTAGTCTGTCCCTGCATCAATGGTATGTATGACAGGGATGTGGCACAGGTATCGTCATATGCACTGGGTGTGTTGTGGGTTTGCCAGAGACCTAGGCTGAGCGATTTGGTTGATATCATGTGTGTGCATTGAAGGTTTTATTATTAATTGGGCTGTGCAGATGTGGTATGTGTAGGTATGGAGGTCCCTAGCTGTGTTGGTGATGTGTATGTGTGTGTGTGTGTGTGTGTGTGTGTGTGTGTGTGTGTGTGTGTGTGTGTGTGTGTGTGTGTGTGTGCATGTGTGTGCCTGTGTGTGTGTGTGTGTGTGTGTGTGTGTGTGTGTGTGTGTGTGTGTGTGTGTGTGTGTGTGTGTGTGTGTGTGTGTCTGTGTGTATGCACACAGTTCGGCCATGTGGCTGCCCTATACAGGTTTTTTTTGGACAGCTGCAGATCATACATGGCAGGGTGTGCAGTTCACCGTCTCCTGCTCGGACACAAGAACTGTGCCTGCCAGGGGTTCCACGGGCACTACCGGGTACAAGGCCAGATATGGTACTCTCCCCTGATGATAACAAATGTCCGCTGGATCCGAGTCCCTGTTGGGACCGGCCAGGGCCATATGCACGTGGCCTGCTGTGTTGTGGTGTGGACAGCACCGCCAAGCAGTGCTGGTGCTGGTATTGGCACTACAGGAGCAGCTCTGATTTGTTGCACGTCTACGTAGACCTCCACCTGTTGGTGTTGCTGACCTAGGTCCATGTGGCTGTTGCCCTACTCCCACCATCTGCTCTAACACAGACATTGCACTGTCAAGAATTCCCACCATCTCACCTAACCATCTATCCAGGACCTCTGCAAAATAACAGTGAGCAGAATGAGTAGCCCTCAGGAACCTCAGACCCTGTCTGGTATAATGTTCCATACATGCCTTTGCCTCCATGATGGCCTGAAACATAGGTTCATAGGTTCATAGGTAGGTACTAGGCTATTGGCCCTAGAGCCTATATAAGCCTAGCCAAAGGTACCCTGGCTTTCGCCACCCAAGAAAATTATTTCCTGTGCCACTGTCGAGCAGAGACACAGAAGTGATCCCCGGGGTGAATTTCCTATCTCCCATCCAATCATCAAGATTTTTCTTGAACAGTGCTAATGAGGAGCTTTGTTTGATATAGATTGGTAGTTTGTTCCAGAGTATGGGAAGTCTCTGGGACAGGAATCTATCCCTCCAGCATGTTCTGTTTATTGTGGTGACAAGGTTTAGGTCCCTATAGCGTGTAGCTCATAGGGATTGGGATTTCTTTAAGTGGAGCATGTCTAAAAGCTCTGGGTTTGACATAGCTTTGTGTGTTAGGCAGAGATCGCCTCTGAGTAGGCGATATGCAACGGAGTAAAGCTGCAGTTTTTTGAGACCGTCTGCATAGGGCATCTCTTTGAGGCCAGTAATCCTCTTTGTGAGGTATTTCTGTGGCCTTTCCAGTTGTTGTAGATGTCTTGTGAGGTACATGCCAAAAGGGGCATTGTACTCTGTAATGGATCTAATGAGTGATGAGTAGTGGGGAACAATGACCTCTTTTTTCCTGGATGAGCAACCTTTTGTGATGAGGTTTGCCACATAGAAAGATTTCCTGACTACTGTGGCAATGTGATTATCAAAGGAGAGACTACTGTCCACCTGTGTCCCAAGGTCTCTTATCACACTTTCAGTGTTAAGTAGACTACCAGCTATGTGGTAGTTCATGGGTGCTGAGTTTTTACCAAAAGGAATGACAATGCACTTTTTGGCATTGAGCTTGAGGCCATGGCTTTGACACCAGGCATCTGTCTCAGCAAGGCCCTTTTGTAGGATGTCCAAACTGGGTGGGGTCCTGAGTTTGGAGATTACCAATGTCATTGTTTATAAGTTCCATGATGATACGCTCCATAGCCTTGCAGACCAGGCTCATTAGGCTAATGGGGCGGTAGTTTCCATGGTCTGTGGTGGCTCCCCCTTTGTGGAGTGGGATAACTGTCACTGTGCACCATTCTGTGGACAAATAGCCTGAGGTAAGGCTATGATTGAACATGGTACTTAGGTGGGGTGCCAGTTTGTTCTGTAGTTCATGTAGAACACAGCCTGGGATGTCGTCAGGTCCCATGGATGCTGTGTTCTTGGCTTTGGATAGTGTGTTTTTTACCTGTGCAGCCATGATTACAGGAACTTTGCATTCTTCTGGTATAGAGATGGGACCTTTAGGGGATGACAGAGGGGTAAAGTTAGCACTGATCCTATCTGCCAGGATGTTGGCAATATCTGTCGGTTCTGTATATTTAGTGCCATTGTGCTGTAACAGTGCAGATCTGAGTGTTGCCATTGAGATTCTTAACATAGCTATAGAATGCTTTGTGGTTGTCTTTAGAGTCAGTGGCGATTTTGTTTTCATAACTAGCTTTGGAGGATTTTATGAGGGATCTCAGCTTCTCACTGAAGCTGACCAGGGAGTTTCTCCAATCATGGGATTTTTCTCTTTTTTGCAACAGTTTCTTTATTCTGTTGTAGAGTTTGTTTATGGCAGGGGACCACCAGACTGGCTTCCTTTTTTTGGAAGATAGCATCTTGGTTCTGTTAGGGATTGCATGATCCATGCACTCATGTAAGTGCTTATAAAGTGCATTTGTGTAGGATTCAGCAGTCATACCTCTATTGTCCATCAGCATGGGTGTCATGAAGTTTGCCACTTCTGTCTTAAGAAGCGTGAAGTTGGCTTTGGAGAAATTTTTTACTGTGGTTTCCCTAATTGGGGGTGGGGGAGGGATGTGGATGTCTAGGATGATTAGCTTTTGGTCGGATCTGACCAACGAGGAATTGACCTCGGGTGTGGAGCACCGGTTTCCCATGTTGGTAATAACCAGGTCTAGGATATTGCTGCCCCTGCTGGGGGTGTGGATAAGTTGATCCATGGCATTGGAATTTATGAATTCCAGAAAACATTGAGCACAAGAGTTGGTACATGAGTAGTTTTCCCAGTTAATGGTAGGGTAGTTGAAATCGCCCATTATTAGGGTGTTAGGTTGTACCCTAATATTTTCCAGTGTATTAAGAAATGGGGAGTGGGAATCCTGGGGCATGGTGGGGGATCTGTAGCAAGCTACAGTTTGGATTGCGGTCTTGCCCAGAGTTAGCTGCACTTGGATAATCTTGGATGCATTATGCTGAGCAACTAGCCTGGAGGTGTGGATATCCTTAATGAATATGGACATGCCTCCGCCTTCAGTGTTTCGGTCCAGGTTAGGTGGCCGAAAGGTGTGGTATGAATTATAGCCTGGTAATGCAGAGGTACTCTCTGGAGCCTTGAACCAGGTCTCTGTTACAGCACAGATGTCGATGTTCTCCATTTTAAGGAGTTCCACGAGAGAGTGCATTTTGAGGTTTAGACTTCTAGCATTGAGTAGCAATACCCTCAGATTCTTCTTGCCTGTACCTGTTAGGGTGGAGAATTTGTCATTTGAACCTTGCCTAAAAAAGGCACTATAGGGGTGGCTAGAGCCTTAGCCAATATCCGGAATCCCAGGGGCGGCAGGTGCAGGCCATCTCTGGCAAAGCATTGTGGCTTGTCGATCATGTCATCCCAGGCAGACAGATACTGGATCCCCTTAGAATGACACCAGAAGCTTAGCCAATTGTTGAAGACAATCATTTTGTCCTTGTACTGTGGTATCATTCTGGGTGATGGCAGGATGCTACTCAGGGCTAGGGTCATACCTGCCTGGGCTACAAGATCGGACAGCTCCTCCATATCCCTTTTCATGTAGTCCAAAAAGGTACGTCTCAGGTCATTCACACCAACATGAACAATGACAGAGTCATATTTGTACTTGTTGTGGAGTGACCTGAGTGCATGCGTGATGTGGTGGATCCTGGCACCCGACAGGCAGCTGACAGTAACTTTCTCCTTGTTTAGCCTGGTGAGTGGAACATCAGTGTGCCTCTGGTGACACCTGCTGTGGCACTTCTGCCAAGGCATGATGGCCAGCAGCCCTCCTATAAGCACCCCTGTACATCTGCCTGTGTGGTACCTCACCAGTCATCCGGCTATAGCTGCTGTGTACAGACATACTTGCCATAGTCACCACACTGTCCTGTCCCATGCCACCACCTGCCAACTGTCCCTCATCTATGGCCACTGGTGATGGGGTATGTATATTCAATGTGACTGTGTGGGGGGATGGGGTCGATAACAGTGGGATGTCAACCGATGGCACAGCTTCAGCCCCTGATAACCCCACCTGTGCCTCACTATACCTATCATCATTGTCAGAGTTTGTATTGACACTAACATCAGTTTGCCTGCAGGAGGGACCCTGACCCACCTTGCCACCTGTGAGAGGAAAACAGAATACATACTTTAAGTCCTGTTCATCACTGCTTACCTCTACACACACACACACACACACACACACACACACACACACACACACACACACACACACTTACAGGTGAGGTGGCACAGAGATATTACACAGACCTCTCATTACCCAACTGTCAACATGCATAACATATGGTACTCAACAGTATGCACTGCAGCTATACTCAATCCCTGTTACTAACATTATACATCTCTGTGATGCATGAGTTGTGTTAGTAGGTGATGCCCCTTCTTCTGGAACACACTGCATCCTTGTACACAGTATTGCTGTGCACCTGTCTGTTCAGCACCTTGCCTTGTACTGTGCACCATACCTCACAAGTGTACACACCATTGCTGAATGTGTATATGTGTTGCAGTTATGTTTGCTCTGTTGCTCACAGCCCCTATGTGTTTGTCTGGCACATACCTGGGTTGATATGAGGACAGATGTCAATAGTGAATGCCTGACATCTGATTTGCAGATCTCATCATCAGCGGTGCATGTATGAGCAATAAAATCCAATTATACTGACAACCTTCAAAGCTTACCGTGGCTATGAGGAGTGTACACACCCTTATTGACATGCCTCCCTCTTCCCTGTTATGCCATGGATCCGCAATACTGCACATGTTAACATTACACACACCTGATATGTGACATATGACCTGTGCAATCAAATGCAGTATCAAACAAATGTGTTAGTTGTGCAGATGTTGATTGGGATGGATACAATATGAGGATTGCATAAGCGTGCAAACCTTTAACATAATCTCTTGTTGCAGCACCTGTTAAGTGAACTACAGCAGTCACTATTCTTGGAAGGGGTATGCTAGCATGGCCCATCTTCACTTGTCATTATTTGGTCACTCCACCATACAAATGTCCCACATCTCTGTCAGATTGCAAGGTCAGCTCTTGGAGGTCACACAGTGCCTTCACTATTGCTGTGGAGTCAGGGTTATGTCTGGCACAATGTATGACCTTAACTGTGTTCAGATACAGCCATTCCTAGTGAGGTTTGGATGCATACTTCAGTTCACTGTTGTGTTTCAGGATGACACCCCTCCCCATCCTCAGCCTTTTTGCAGATGATTGGCAACTATGGGCCACACATGACTGTCATTTTGCAGTGTCCCAAATTCAGTAACCATGTCCACCAGCCTAGTTTCTACTAATGAACAGAAAGCCTAAAGGTGTACACTTTCACCAGCAAGGTACAGATGGGGATGGTGGGCCTAAGGTGGAGTGAGGTGTTGCTTGTGCAGCACATGTATCTTTATTAATACTGTCTGTAGCTTTTAGCCTTGGTCTAGGTACACCATTACACATTGCAACACATGCCTTTGGGAGACTTGATGTTATGCATATGCTACCTGTAGAGAGCCCTGGATGATGTCTCCTATGGAACAACTCTTCCTTCTGATTACCCTAACACATTGTTCACACTTATGCAGAGTCCAGCTAATTGCTGACACTGGTACTGTGCAGAAAGTACTTGCTAGACATTTCTGCAAGTCCCTCAGTGTTGCTGTATGTTTCTGGGCAGCCTCCATGACCAGTTCACAACATGTGTTGTCATCTGTCTTGGATGGTCATCTGTTTATTTTCTACATTAATGGTGTTTCATACGTCATCATCACATACATGCTTGTCTGCACTGTTTGCCATGGTATATGCAATGGCAAGGTAAGACTATGTCTCCCACTCCTGAGTGTTACCTTTTGGATAAGGGATCCATTCCATGGTTTTGTAAGATGTGTGCACGCCACAGGTGCCTCTGTTGCACGTGAGTGGGCAAATGTCATGGACATACTTCTTGGACAGCAGACCATTATTTGGTGTGACATTGAGGACCTGGACTTGATGGAAGGTGCTTACTCAATGAGTGAATGCTGCAGTACCTCAAAAGCTGCTTCCACAATATGTTATTTGGAGTGTGTGCACACATATGCTTCCGGTGTTTGTTAAGGTATGTATTCCCCATATCTGTTGTCCTAACATAGGTTTCCATATTACACATTCATTGCTCATGTTAGGATCACATTATTGGTTGAAAATGTTGTGGAATGTGGTATTGTGATATGCCGTTGTGTAGATCTGTAACAGTAGCCATTGTAAGACTGGTATATACACTGTTGTAGCCACTGTATAAGGGTAATGTTTTAGACATGTCCCTACTGTAGGCCATTTGTCCCACCATCATGTTTATCTCTGTCTACACATCTTGCACTGACAGGTTGCAAGTTTTACTGCAGGACTGTTACATACCCTTCAGATATGCCACCATGATGACCACTGTGATGCAGTGCAGTTAACAGCAACAATAAATGAACATGTACAGCATGCATTATGGGTAGGTGTGTTAAATGTGTACATGGCAAATACCATGGCCATAATATGGCTGGTGTATTGGCAAACCTGAAAAAAAGACCTCCGTACTCACCAGCTACAGGCTGCTGCCCCAGAGGTATATCAGAGGGACCTACATAGTTCTGTGAGAGATGTGATGTCAGTAGCCAAACCTGTGGCATTGGTACAGGGTGGGAGCAGCATTTCAGTACATCAACAGTACAAACCCACAATACTAAAGATTATGCACATCTGTTCATTACTACACTGCAGTGTCAGACTATGTTATCTGACATATGCATGAAGATACTTTGCAGATGAAGGTGTATAAGCAACAGTAGTCTACTAATGTGACCAGGGGCCTTACCTCCATGCTCCTCATACATGGTGTGGGTAGCACCCACCTCCACAATGCTATCTTCAGGTTTTTGACTTGGCTAGTGGGCAGGTGCCCCAAGGCTGGTGAGGAGCTACCCAACATGTGTCACTGGGTGCTGGATGGCATGACCCCCACCTGTGGCTAGCTGGTCCCTCCTAACTACAGCAGCATGCTGATGGTGTGGAGGATGACTTCAATGCAATGATGTCCACCTGCTCATAACTGCGGTCATGCAGGCCGACATCATTTACCCTGTGGACGAGCTCATTCCAGCAGGCAGTCCTCTCCTGCAGATCATGGGCTATATGTCCAAACAAGGTTCCATGGTGATGCACAATAAAGTTAATGAGAATGTCATTCTCCTGTGGAGTAAACACAGGGAGTTGCTCTCTTGACATGGTACCTGGAAGACATAAACAGGAAAAACGTCTGAAGACCTCATACTGAAAGGATATAATATTAGTTAATTGACATCTCTCTCTCCCCCATGCCGTATCTACAAAAATAATCTGAACACAAACATCAATGGGCAATGTTTGCACCAAACCTAATGTTGGGACATATATCCTATTGTGCAACAAATATTGAAATGTGTTTCTATTCATGTTCCATGTTGAAACACTATCATTGGTGGCCTGTTGCTAACAATGTAACCTGCATGCCATTGTAATGGCCACTGTGGTTCCATATAAGCATGTGTTCTGTTTGCTGTGCAGCTGTTCCAAATCTGGTGTTTTGGGTTAATAGGAATATATATGCATGCTGTTATAACTATTCCTGAATTGTGTTGACTATTACTACCCACATATGTTCTAAATCTGCAACACAATAGCATGTTTGGGAAGGCTGTTCCCAGCAAAACCACCTCTCCCACCTCAACTGACCATGGCACCAGGCCACAGAACATCTGGAACCCAACCCGGGACCTCATCATCTGCTGGTCCTGCACTACTTTCAGGTGGAACCACCTCAGGGGATGGTGCTTGTCCCCCCCGGGAGCATGCACAGATAGGAACTGGTAACCTGAAGTCAGTTCCAGGGTCTGGTGCATAGGGAGCTCTGCAGAGAATTGTGGGATCTGCTACACTACCTTGAGGTCCTCTTGACACAAGTAGAGGTTCAGCCTGCCGCTCCTGCTCAGCTCACAGCACAGACACTTTCAGGGCTGTGAAGGTGCAGTGGTGACTGCCCATGGGTAGGGACCTCAGTCCCACTGTTTCAATTTGGGGGCTCATGGGCTTCCAATTTTCAAACACCCCTCCCCGTCCAAGATGTTTACCCACCACATGTGTCATATACCTCTCCTGTATGTTGTCTTGTCTGTCTTTTGAACCAACCTACCTTCCCATATATATCTACTATCCTTCCCTAACATCCCACTCTCACCTTAACAAAAAAAAGGCACTCTGTTCCCAAAACAAATTTCACACTATACATAACTGTCCATTTCACTTCCGCTTACAACTGCTTACAGGTGCCTTAATCACTCTGTATCCAACAGCCCTTGTTCTGGCCAGCAAATACATTATCAGCCCTTGTAGGTGTGTAACCCAGGACCCAACACACCATAGCCACATCAATTTACCAGTAAGCCATCTGAGCTGCAGATATGTGTGATGTGATCTCAAACATATCAAGCAGCACAATCATTCAACAGTAGGAAAAATGTATGTATATCTATATATATTTTATATATATTATATATATATATATATATATATATATATATATATATATATAGAGAGAGAGAGAGATATGTATGATACATATATATATATATATATATATATATATATATATATATATATATATATATGTATGTATATATATATATATATATATATATATATATATATATATATATATATATATATATATATATATATATATATGTGTGTGTGTGTGTGTGTGTGTGTGTGTGTGTGTGTGTGTGTGTGTGTGTGTGTGTGTGTGTGTGTGTGTGTGTGTGTGTGTAAGTGTATATATATATATATATATATATATATATATATATATATATATATATGTGTGTGTGTGTGTGTGTGTGTGTGTGTGTGTGTGTGTGTGTGTGTGTGTGTCTGTATATATGTTGACAGGTATATACATCAGGTCCACACTCTGAACCTCCTTCCTCCACTGTTGCACTGTTCTTCCTTGCTACAAATCAGAGTGTCATATGTGGACACAGCCTAACATTAGGGGTGATATTTAGGGACAGATCGTAGATATACCTATTACAAACCTATGAAGTTTGTGCATGATACATTTCACATTAGCATGACTGTTCTGAAGGTGGTGGGGTCTGACACTCATGTGTCTATCATGACTTCATTACTTCCACCTTCAGCTATTTGCCAAACTAATATACATGTTTGGAGTGTATAATATGAACAGCCAAACCATGTGTTTCAAGGAAATTGAGTATGTGACAGTTTGTATAAACTGAGATGTACTGAGTACTGTCAACTCTGAACTGTGAACAATGGAAAAATGCTGAACAAACTAGATTCTGCCTGTAGGCAGGAAATGTGCCTTTTATGGAAGTATATCCGATTTTCTCTTCTGCCTAGAGATATGATGATGTGAATTGTCTTATGTTTACAGGTAAACCTTTGATTGGTTAATTGCCTTGCGTAATGATCTAATTGGTTCAGTTTTATATTTTTGTACTGTCAGCAATATCACCAGTATATAAGCTTGTTTATTTTTTTGTTCTGGGAGTCTCCCTGGTACTTTCCATGAGGCTCCTGCATGTGTGTACTGTAGTTAATAAAAGCCACTGAAAGAGAGAAAGAAATGTATCTGTCTTCATTTTTTAAAGTACTGTGTGACTCTACAATTGGTGCCGTTTACTCGGATCTGAATTAAGAGCAATCTGCAGCAGTTCAGAACTGAACAAAATACTGCTAAAAGGGCCCACAACAGATTTTTTCTGTTTCTGTAGTATTTATTTCATTTTTCTGTCCCTGTCTGCCTTCTAAAGTTTTATGAATAAAAAAATTTTTTTTTTTTTTATCTGACAAAGTTATGATTTCTCTCCTTCAGTCGTTTTAAGGTAAGTGGCATGCATTTATTTTCTGCTTTGAATACACAGTATGAGAGTGGGGTTAATCTAGAAAAACAAACTGGTGTCATACGTATGAAAGGAGGAATGAGAGTGGGGAAAAAGACGTTTTTCTAACGTCTTAGCTAGAGCTGTGTCAAACAGGTATAGCTTATTGTATGAGAGCGGGGTAAAAAGACGTTTTTATAACATCTTAGCTAGACCTGTGTCAAACATGTATAGCTTATTGTATGAGAGTGGGGTAAAAAGGCGTTTTTATAATGCCTTAGCTAAACCTGTGTCAAACAGGTATAGCGTCTTGTATGAGAGTGGGGTAACAAGACGTTTTCATAACGCCTTAGCTAAACTTGTGGTAAACAGGTATAGCTCATCGAGTGATAGTGGGGTACTGAGTAAAAATGAGAGTGAGTGTGGAAAAAATAAATGAGCCAGAAAAAAGTACACCAGCTGGTTATATGTTTTATAGGGTGTCCCAGGACAGTTGTATGTTTTTAGATCAGTGGATTGCCCTTACTAAGGATGACAGCTATCTTGCTTTTCTGGAAAATGGTAGTTTTAATAAAGATGTTCCGACTCATTTACATAAAAAGTTAAAAAAGAAAGGAAAAATACCAGGGTTGTGCTGGGCAGCTTTTAATGATTGGATGTGTGAGGCAAAAGAACGGGAAAAAGATTTGGTTGTTAGTAGTCTTAAGGATAGTCAACAAAAGTTAAAAGAGCAGATTAGGGAACTGGGACAAACTACTAAGAATCTAGATATAAAAGCAGTAAGTACTAACCTTGTGTCAGCCAAGCCATTAGAAACAGTGAAAGTTTCTTAACGCAATCTTCTTTATTTAAACAATTTTGTTGCCGCGATCTTTGTAGCATTAAAGCTTCTGTATCAGCACAGCGTCTCAGAAAAAGACAGTTACACATAAATAGTGACAAAATGTTCAACACTCACAACATAAAGTTTTTTATAATTGTAAAAGTTTTTATATCATGTATAAATAAAAAATAAAAATTATTTTTTAATTATAAAAAATTAATTAATTAATAAAAAAAAATTGAAATATAAAAATAATAAAGTAATTATTTTAATAAAAAATTTTTCTGACTATTTAGTCTGTTTTATTTGTTATGTCTAAATACAAAGATCTGAAGTTTAACAAGTTTCTCTGTTCTTTTCTTGAGCTGTTTTTTGTATACATTGTAAACTTATCAAAGTAACACACATAGAGAAATAGTAGTAAGTTCTGGTGGTTAAAAGACTAAAAATATTATTTTTACATACATAGACAGTATAATATTTAACAGTTATATTTTTAGTATATTTTTATATTATTTTTATATTACATTTATTTTATTATTTTATTTTTAGTTTTTGTTTTTATTTAATTTATGTTTTATAATTTATATTTTTAGATTGCTGTTTTGATTTGTTGAGTTGTGTTGGTTGTAATGTTTAACTGAGTATTTGAACTGATGTGAGTTGTGTAGATTGTTCAGCTGTTTTAACTTTGTTCTTGCTGGCTGTGCTTAATAGGTCTTCAAAAAACAAAATTAAAAAAGAAATTTATGCTAAAGACACCTGCTAAAGAAAAAACTCTTTCTGAAGAAATTAGTAAGAGATAGGACAGCATATTTTTCTAACCAGGTTTACCCTTACTTAAATATTCGAAGCCCAGGTTCTAATACTACGGGGATGGAATGGAGCTTCTTTTTCCTTTAAACAACCAACCAATGCTGAGTGAAGAAGAGGGTGGGGGGGAAACTACTATCTGCACAAGATGTTAGAAGAAGTAACAGGTTAAAGGGGTCCACTACTGTTAACTACAATAACAAAAACAAAAGAGGATTAGGAAGAGCCGATCAACATAAGCAAGGTTCATCTATGGCCCCTAATGACAATGTTTTTTTAGGGAATCAACAGAAGAAGAAACAAAGAACCGGATGAACCGGAGGAAGAATGTTAAGAAAAACTTTACTCCACGGCACCCCAAAAATCTTTACATTATATATAAGTTATATATCAGAAGATTTTTACATTTTTACGATTTCACTTTTAGATCAAGAAATAGAGATCCTGAACTAGTGGAACTTAGGCGTTAGGATATACTTTTATACCAAGTACCTATGGGGAGTTTAGCAAAGTCCTCATTGATTTGAAATGTTACATACGTAAATTAAATTTGAAACTATTATTTAACAATGAAACAGCAAAATAAATAAACTCACTAAATTAACTAGTGTTTCAACCTCCCACCCAGCAAAACTACCTCCTTTTGAAAATATGAAATAGAAATAGACATTAGTACCATACATATAAAACAAATATATAACAAGAACAAGATGAAACATTATGAACGAACAACGTATCGGTTGAAAAATTCTGTTCTTTATCTGTCTTGTTTTTAAACAAAGGGGTAAGGTAGTTTGTTGTTTTGATGATTTTTTTTAATAAGAAAAAATGCAATAGAAACTTGTAGGCCTATGCTATGTAGACAGAGGCCTATGTAGACACTTTCTTAATGAGGCATTCAGGTAGGGTATTTCCGGACCTTTTCTTGCAAAATTGATTTTGATGGAGACATATAACTTGATTTGATTATTCCCAACATAAGTTGCCTGTAAATGTTACCCTAGATATTGATACACAAAGACCAAAACCCCCTAAGGAGAGATATTAGACGGTAAAAATTTCTATGATAGCATGTTGTCTAAAAATTGATAGAAAATTGTGTTAAAGGCGTAAAAAATACCTACCATTTGTAAAGACTTTGGTCTTTTTAATAACTCTGAGTTTAAATTTTTGACAACTTGAGTTTTATTTTGTTATTGTTGATGCATAATACTTATACACATCCATCCCACATAATGAGGCAGTCGAATGGTGCATCACTCAAACTGCAAGAATCTAGATATAGCTAATGGTAAACATTTAAAAGAACCACCCTTTAAGGGATTATATCCAGTACAAGAATTAAATAAATTACAGAAACCAGAATCATCTGAAGATGATAATCCATGGTTCCCCCCACCCCCTATGGCTCCTCCACCACAGTATTAACCTTCACAACTACAGGATGGAACTGTTAGTTCTACAATACAGAGTGAAGGCCGGTGGATGGAAGAGCAAATCATTCTGGACCCCAGACAGTGAAATCAGGTGGCCTAGTCGATGGGCTATAGACTAACCTAACCAGATAGATACAGGCAAATCATCCCCTAGAGTAACCCGCTCTAAGATTGAAAAACAGCACAAAAAAAAAGTGAAAATGCTTTTTGACCCTAGGTCCAGTCAGCTGAAAATATCTCAAAACAGGAAAACAGTTTATTCACACAAGGGTAAATATTATAAGCAATGCCCAATTGTGGTTAAGAACATTAGTCCAGATAAATCTCATCAAAGCTTCACTTCCGATTTGAGCATGAGCTCGTCAGATGAAGCAGGAGTATTTCCACTGAGGGAGGTTTCAAATCCAGCACATGCCAGAGATGTGGAACAAGTGGCTACTGTCGTCGTACCTAGGGCGTGGTCGACAGTTGATTTTCAAGCTATTACTAAATCACTTCCGCCCATTCGTAATAACCCAGCAAAGTTTCAACGCGTATTAGCAGGACACATATATTTACAAAATCCTACTATAAAAGAAGTTAAAGCTGTCCTCCAATATGCTGTCCGAGCTGATCTGATGAAACGTATATGGGATCATGCTAATGTCCCCACCCCAATACCAAAGCATAACACACAAGGGGAAAACAGTTTTGAAGCGGTTAGACAACGAATAGTTGATGCTATTATTGTCATAGTGCCACCTACCCCAAATTGGTCTAAGATTAAATCAGTCATACAGAAAGAAGACGGACCTATAGATGAATATTTACAATGACTTACTGATGCCTTTAAGGCATATTCCGGATACCCAGAGCCCACCGAAGGGCCAGCACAGAGCGGGCTATCAGCTGCTTTTGTGGATGGGTTACACCCTCAAGTGAGAGATAAATTTAAAAAAGTATGCTTGAATTGTCCCAGTCTGGGCCTGCATGAGTTAGTCCAACAAGTACAATACCTATCTGACCAGTTGGCTTAAGAAAAGAAGGATTTACAGGAAAAATTAGTACAAGCACAAATTCAAATGTGTAACGCTCTGGGCCAACCCGGTCACTGAGGTAGAGGATGAGGGCAGGGATGGGGGAGAGGTAGAGGTCACAGTCCAGCTACTCACAATAAACAAAACTATCATGGCACACAACCCACCCAAACCCAGAATCCAAGTAATCAAAATGAATGTTTAAATTGTGGCCAAACAGGCCATTGAAAAAATGAGTGTCCATATTTGGCAGAGCAACCTGCACCATACACTGAGGGGCCACAACAATTGAATTCTAACTGGACGCCAAACCCTCGGCAACAACCACAATGAAGGTTCCCTGAACAGAAACAACAGCAGTTGTACCCCTTCCTTCCTGTGGATCAGGACGGGCCACATGTTATGTTATTAGTTAAAAATAAACCATATCCATTTTTGATTGATACCGGAGCAACTAAATCTATGCTAACTAGCAGAATGGCCATGAATATTCCACTTTCTAATAAAGTGACTAAAGGAGTAGGTGTTTCCGGTATACCTATTGAGTATTCTGAAACTGTTCTAGTCCCAATAACTTTGGGACCATTGCAGGATAATCATGCCTTTTTAGTAGTACCATCAGTGCCTTTAAATTTATTAGGATGAGATTTGTGCAAAATGGGGGCCACCATCTTTTGCACAGCTGATGGAGTATATCTCCAAGTACCTTCAGACCAACAGGACACTACTTTAGCCGCCTTGGATGATACTATCACATTGCAATCAATGTGTATTCAGTCAGATTCTAACAGAAATGAAGATTTATACTCCCTACCCTCTTGCTTGTGGACAACTCATGATAATTATGCAGGATTTTTGACTTCAGCTATCCCTGTAAAAATAAATCTAAAACTGGAGCAAAGTTACAGCGAGTGCCACAGTACTCTCTGATGGCTGAGGCTATTTCTGGTATAGCCCCTGTTATTTCTTGACTAGCACAGCAAGGGATAATAGTACCCACCACAAGCCAGTGTAATACTCCAATATTACCAGTAAAGAAACCTGGTAAACAAGCTTACAGATTTGTACAGGATCTACAGGAAGTTAACAAAGCAATTATGCCTGTTTTCCCAATTGTGCCAAACCCTGCCACTATTTTAAGTTGTATCCCACCTACAGCTAAATGGTTTACAGTAATAGATATTTCATCAGCTGTTTTCTCTATACCAGTACATTCTGTTTGCTTTTACCTACAAAGGGCAACAGTGCACTTGGACCCGATTGCCCCAGGGGTATGTAGAATCTCCGATTTTATTTTCAAGGGAAATGCATAGGCAATTACAAGATTTACAACTATCGTTATGTTCAGTACTAGTCCAATATGTGGATGATATACTTATAGCCTCCCCATACAGTAACGCCTGTAAGGAAGATTCTCTTTTAGTGTTAAAATTTCTAGCCGCACGTGGATTTAAAGTAAATAAATCAAAATTACAGTATTGTTAAGATAATGTACAGTATTTAGGACACATAATTGAAATGGGTTCTCACTGAATACTCCCAAACCGTATCAGTTCTATTCAAACTGTACCTCATCCTGTAATCCAGAGGCAACTTAGAGGGTTCCTTGGTCTAGCAGGATACTGTAGACAGTGGGTGTATAATTTTTTAGAAATTACTGCCCCTCTGTTGTAACTCTTGAAAAAAGGACATTACAGACCCTCTACCCTGGACGTCACAGCATGATGAGGCTTTTCAGGCAATTAAAACAGCCCTGGTAAATCCTCCTGCCTTAGAGTTACCAGACTATTCTAAACCTTTCATTTTCTTTTGTTGCGAACAAAATAAGACTGCTCTGGGTCTCTTAACCCAACAACACACTGGAGGATAGCGACCAATTGCTTACTATAGCACTCAATTGGATCCGGTTGCTTCTGGTTATCCAGCTTGCTTATGGGCTGTGACTGCTGCTGCCGTCTTGGTAGACATGGCAGCTCCACTAACCCTGGGACATGACAACCGTACTAGCAGTCCCGCATGCTGTTCAAGCCTTACTTTTGAAAACTAAAACACAATATCTTTCAAATGCATGCCTTACTGAGTACGAAATAAGTTTAATGGGAAATCCTGCTTTGCAAATTAAACACTGCCCACCACTAAACCCTACCTCTTTAATACCAACCTCAGACAAGGGCGAACCACACGATTGTGTGTTAGTAGTTAACTCTGTTCTTTCTTCTAGGTTGAATTTATTTGATACTCCTTTGCAAAATCCTGATTTAGTTCTTTTCGTTGATGGATCCTGTTTGAGAACAAATTCCAGCAAACTCTAAGCTGCTTGGTCAGTCTGCACACTGACTGAAGAATTGCAATCAGCACGATTACCTACTGGCGCCTCCCCGCAGGCCATGGAATTACGATTACAAGGCTCACCAACCTGGATCCATATATCACACGTTAAGAAAGTCGTCCCTTCCAAAATTCAAACACCTCTACCTTTCACAGCTCCAGAATCTCCACCTATCGCCTCCCATACTCAAAGCCATACTGTTCCTGCACCTAACAATGTCTGACATTTCTTCAGTCGGAACACTTCTTCATTCTAATACAATATCACCAAAACCACCATTTCCACTGAGGTACTGTAAAACAATCTTGGCGGTTATTTTTGTTGTTCTTATATTTCTACTGTGGCCATTCCTATTTTCCACTACAGTGATACCTCATGCCAAAAGAACTGCATGGCATCCACCATTCAATACCTACCAAGCTATAAAATATACTTATGCATCGTTACTTAATGTTTCCAATTGCTGGATCTGCACTGCCATTCCTATGGTTCATGGGGGATTGATGCTAAATATAGTTCCTTTAGAGATTAAAGAGACATGGACA
>NC_056731.1:1353441902-1353469402 GCF_019279795.1 Protopterus annectens
TTCCCCTTTTTTTAAGGTGAGAGTGCGATGTTGGGGAAGGATAGTAGGTATATTTGGGGAGGTAGGTTGGGTAGGAAGACAGACAAGACAGACAGGACAGCATACAGGGTGGTATATTACACATGTGGTGGGTAAACACCTTTGATGGGATGGGGTGTTTGGAAATCGGAAGCCCATGAGCCCCCAAATGGAAAAAGTGGGATTGAGATCCCCACCCATGTGCAGTCATCACTGCATCTTCACGGCCCCGAAGGTGACTGTGCTGGGGGCTGGGTAGGATGGGTAGGCTGACCCTCTAAATGTGCCACACAGACCTCAAGCTGGCATAGCAGATTTCCAAACTCCCTTTGGAGCTTGCTATGCACCAATCCCCAGACCTGACTATGGGTGACAGTTTCCTGTCCCCGCTCCCGAGGGGGCAAGTCCCATCCCCTGAGGTGGTTCCACCCAAAGGTGGTGCAGGACCAGCTGACGAGGAGGTCCTGCGGTGGGTCCCAGACATGCTGGAGCCCGGTGCCATGGCCAGATGAGGTGGGAGATGTGGGTCTGCTGGGACCGGCCTTCCCAAACGTGCTATGGTGTTGCAGTTTTAAAACATATGTGGGCTAGAATAGTCAACACAATCCAGGATTAGTTATAACAACATGCATAGACATTCCCATTAACCCAAAACACCAGATCTGGAATGGTTGCATAGCAAACATAACACATGCATATATGGAACCACAGTGGCCATTACAATGGCATGCAGGTTACATTGACAGCAACAGGCCACCAATGATAGCATTTCAACAAGGAACACTAATAGAAACACATTTCAATATTTACTGAACAATAGGACATATGTCCCAGCAGTAGGTTTGGTGTAAATATAGCCATTGATTTGTGTATTTAGATTATTGTTGCAGATATGGTGGGGGGGATGTCAATTAACAATGTATATATCCTTGTAGTTCTCACAACTTTAATGATCATTGCTCTAATCATTAAGGTACAGGTATTATTACACTACCCTATGGCCTTGGTTTGGGCAGTGGTATATATGTAAACAAGTGTATACTTCAACTGCCTTATAGCTAAATTTTATATCACTTGCCTGGTATACCTATGGAGGGAATGTTTGTTAACACTATCTGACTGTTTCTACACATATTCCCAGATTCTGAGTTAATATTATGCACATACCTCTCAATCTCTTATTGCACACACTCTGATCAAAGCCTGACAACTTGGGGGTACAACTAGGGACATATTTTGAATATTACGCTCATAAACCTGGAGGGCTGACAGAGTGACATGATTTATTTTAATATACATTTTCTGAAGGTTTTGAGGTCTGAAAATCATGTGTATGTCATTATTTCCTGACTACAAATCTGAGATCATCCCACTGATTTGCCACGGGGACATGGGAACAGGCAGGGAATATGAGCCAATTATCTGGACATTCTGAAAGGATGTGTACAATTGAGAGGTATGATTATGCATACAGCTTACTACCACTCCCAGGATTCAAACCATGGCTGTGTCTGATAAAAATACCACAATTTAAGTGTCAACAGAGTGTGCTGTTTGAATATTGCTTTCTATCTCTTCAGTGCTTTCTGTCTAAGTCTCTCATGGTTGTACAATCTGACCTTGTAATTACAACAGTCTCATACAGACATTCCTAGACATATTTTTATGTAGCACAGTGACAAAAATAGTGGTTGACGCAACAGTACTATTCTGACATCAGATGTTACTGAATGCTACATGTGAGCCATACAATACCAGAGTAAACACTACCAGTCCAGGATTTCAATTTTTATTGGCAGGCACAGTTTTCTTATCTGACAGACCTGTGGAGGGAATGTTTGTTAACACTACCTGACTGTTTCCACACATATTTCCAGATTCCTAGTTAATATTATGCACATACCTCTCAATCTGTTAATGCACACATTCTGGTCATAGCTTGACAACATGGGGGTAGAAATAGGGACATATTTTGAATATTGCTCTCATAAACTTGGAGAGTTGCAAGAGTGACATGTTTGTTTTCATATACATTCTCTGAAGGTTTTGAGGTCTGAAAATCAGATGTATATCATTATTTGCTGACTAAAATTCTGAGATCATCCCACTGATTTGCCAGGGGGACAGGGTAACAGGCAGAAAATATAAGCCAATTATCTGGACATTCTGAACAAATATGTACAGTTGAGAGGTATGATTATGCATACAACTTACTACCACTCCCAGGATTCAAACCATAGCTGTGTCTGATAAAAATGCAACAATTTAAGTTTCAGCAGAGTGTGCTGTTTGGATATTGCTGTCTATCTCTTTAGTGTTTTCTGTTTAGGTCTCTCTTGGTTGTACAATCTGACCTTGTAATTACAGCAGTCTTATTCAGACATTCCTAGACATTTTTATTATGTAGCACAGTGTGGGTAACAGTGGTTAATACATTACTGTTCAGAGAATGCAACACTAAAAATATCATACAATACCAGAGTAAACACAACCAGTCCAGGATTTAGAGCTTTATTGCCAGGCATTTACAGTTTTATTTAAATACAACCTATATAGGACTATTACTGTCATATTGTCTGGTTTATTAAGTACAACCCATACACAAAACAGTTTTTATACCGGCAGCTGACTTTCTACTACTTTTATATTTATTTGGTATGACTACTACAAGCAGGATTGTTACTCACCAGCCTTGGAAAGCAGCCTTTGCAGCCTACTCACATGGGCTTCCTGATTCACAGCCCATTCAGCTGTAGCTGTAAGTGTTTGCTGTACCTGTTTCTGCCTGTTTTGTGAAAAAAAAGAAAAAAAAGAAAAAAATATCTCTTGTTTTTCCTGCTTTACTAGTTTAGTCCAGTTTCAGAGTTGCTGATTCCTGGGCTTTGGTTGTAGTTCCTGTGTACTGTTTCCTTGCCTTATTTGGGGGAAGGGAAGCTACCTTGCTTTCCTGCTTTACTAGTTTAGTCCAGTTTCAGAGTTGCTGATTCCTGGGCTTTGGTTGTAGTTCCTGTGTACTGTTTCCTTGCCTTATTTGGGGGAAGGGAAGCTACCTTGCTTACCAGTGGGAGTGGGAAGCATTGAGCTGCCTTTGTCCAGTTTTGTGAGGTTTCAGCCAGTAACTAGTAGTTTATTGGTCGTTTTGGGCCAGTTTCTAGCTTTTCCAGCCCCTGGTATAAAACTTTCAGCTTGTACCTACTCAGCACAGACTCCACGTGGGCCAGCAGAGTAATCCAGGCTGCAGAGAGCTGAATAAGCGACTTTTCTTGATACTAAGTATATTTTTGTTGCTTTCCACATCTGAATACCTAGCAACTGTATTTCGCCTGCCTTTCTGTTACATTGAAGCTGTTTTTACTGCATTTAACTTAATATTGCACTTGGAATCCTTGTTTGTTACTATTTGACTGTATTTGTAGCAAATTCTTCTGTGTAAGCTGTAGTAGCTGATTCATAGCATTTATAAGTGTTTGCTGTACCTGTTTCTGCCTGTTTTGTGAAAAAAAGAAAAAAGAAAAAATATCTCTTGTTTTTCCTGCTTTACTAGTTTAGTCCAGTTTCAGAGTTGCTGATTCCTGGGCTTTGGTTGTAGTTCCTGTGTACTGTTTCCTTGCCTTATTTGGGGAAGGAAGCTACCTTGCTTTCCTGCTTTACTAGTTTAGTCCAGTTTCAGAGTTGCTGATTCCTGGGCTTTGGTTGTAGTTCCTGTGTACTGTTTCCTTGCCTTATTTGGGGAAGGAAGCTACCTTGCTTACCAGTGGGAGTGGGAAGCATTGAGCTGCCTTTGTCCAGTTTTGTGAGGTTTCAGCCAGTAACTAGTAGTTTATTGGTCGTTTGGGCCAGTTTCTAGCTTTTCCAGCCCCTGGTATAAAACGCTAAACGCTGCGTTAAGCGCGATTTAGAGATTTAGCTGAGCTGCCACTGTTGCACACTAGGGCAGTGCCGGTTAAGCAGGTTTAAACTATTCAGGCTACCTAAAGTCCACTCTTCAAATTTTCCCTTAAAACTACCTTCCTCGAACTATACTACTGATCAAATCAGCGTATCCTATAACTAAAAAGATCAACTCTACTTGACTCCAAGTAGACTATTCTCTATCTATTAAACCTACTTTATTACCTTGATACGGCACTCTTGTCATAGATAGTACCCCAAAAAGGCAACCCCCCATTTCTCGGTCACCCACGTCCCCGGAATCTTTTTTAAAGTTTTTGTCTACCCTTCTAGCATGTCGAGGGATCAGTTGCTAGTGTCCTCTCCTGCTCAGCTGGTGAACCTGGGAATATTGAGGCAATGTTTCAATTGCCTCATGTACACTGAACAACCCTTTCCTCCTCCCACAAAACACAAATACATGCGAGAGATGCAACTATACGGCCAAACTGGAGGCTGAGCTCTCTCAACATAGGACTGGCAAGACCAGTCAGGAGGAGAAGGTTACCACACACACTATAGACCCAGTCTCACATAGTACCATTACAACCTCAAATCATACACATAAACACACAAAGACATACTCGGAGGCTCTGATCAAAATCTACCAAAACAGCAGAGGCCACCAAAGCAGACACCCAAACAACCACCACCTCAGAACACAACACCTCAACACATAGACCTCACAGTCAGAGTGTCAAACAGTCACAGCCCTTAAGGCCAAACACAATGCCAGACACACTAGTCATTGGTGACTCCATAGTCAGACACACTGATGTCCCGCTCACCAGACTGAGTAAGGAGAAGGTCACAGTAAGCTGCCTGTCGGGCGCTAGAATCCGCCACATAGCAAGCACTCAGGTCTCTCAACAGCAGGTACAAATATGACTCAGTCATTGTCCACGCTGGTGTAAACGACCTGAGGCGTACCTCCTTGGACTACATGAAAAGAGACATTGAGGAGCTCTCTGATTATGTAGCCCAGGCAGGTATGACCCTGACCTTGAGCAGTATCCTACCTTCACCAAGAATGATGCCACAATACAGAGATAAGATGATCAGCTTTAACAATTGGCTTAAACACTGGTGTCATTCAAAGGGGATCCAGTATCTGTCTGCCTGGGATGACATGCTGGACAAGCCACGCTGCTTCGCAAGGGACGGCTTGCACCTGTCACCCTGGGATTCGGATATTGGCAAAGGCTCTTGCCACCCCATAGTGCCTTTTTAGGCAAGGCTCAAATTCTAAACCTACCACCCTAGAACACAAAAAGGAAAAAACTAAGGGTAATGCTGCTCAATGCCAGAAGTCTAAATCTCAAAATGCACGCACTCGAGGCCCTTCTCAGTATGGAGAACATCGATGTCTGTGCTGTGACAGAAACCTGGTTCAAGGCTCCTGAGAGCACCCCAGCGCTATCAGGTTTTACCTCATATCATGCGTTCCGGCCCCAAAATCCGGACAATACCAAGAAAGGGGGTATCCATATTCATCAAGGACACCCACACCTCAAGACTGGTGGCAACGCACGATGCATCGGAGACCATCCAGGTGCAATTAACCATAGGCAAGACTGCTCTGCAAATTGTAGCATGTTACAGGCCACCCTCACAAACTCAGGAAACTCACATGGCCTTCCTGAAAACACTAGAGGGATAAATGTATCACCAAACACCATCATACTAGGTGACTTCAATTACCCTAATATAGACTGGGAACACTACTCAAGCCCAAACACCCTAGCCCAAAAGTTCCTGGAATTCATAAACTCAAATGCCATGGAACAACTAGTCACCATCCCCACAAGAGGAGATAACATACTTGATCTCATCATCACGAACATGGGAGCACAATGTTCAACACGAAGTATACCCCTCACTGGTGAGATCAGATCACAAACTAATCTCGCTGGAGGTCCTCATCCCACCCCACCTGAAATAAAAAGACCACAGTAAAGAACTTCTCAAAAGCCGACTTCACACTTCTAAAGACTAGTGTGGTCTCCTTTCAGGCCCCGAGCGGCGGAGAAAACAATAGTCAAGCCGCTGAATCACTTACAAACGCCTTCTACCAGCACCTGCAGGACTGCATGGATAAGGCAATCCCAAGCAAAACAAAGACTCTTTGTACCAAAGGCAAGCGTCCAGTCTGGTGGACCCCAGCCATAAACAAACTCTACAACAAAAGGAGGAAGCTACTACAAGATAGAGCAAAATCCTTAAAGGTAAGACACCCTTGATCACTATAAGTAAAAAACTAAGAGCTCTCATAAAATCATCCAAAGCAAATTTCGAGAGAAAAATAGCTAAAGACTCAAAAGACAATCATAAGGCCTTCTTTAGCTATGTTAGAAACCTAGGAGGAAACTCCCAGATATGCTCAGAACTAGTTCAAAATGATTTGAAGATTACTGATCCTACAGACATTGCCAACATACTGGCTGACAGGTTCAGTGCAAACTTCTCCCCCCCTCCCCCCAAAAGGAGAGATATCTATACCAAATGAGTGCAGCCCCCCAAACATCTCCAGCGCCCAAGTGAGAACTGCTCTCTCCAAAGCAAAAAACAGCATCCATGGGACCCGATGGTGTCCCGGCTGTGTGCTCCACGAACTCAATGAGGAATTAAACCCACAGCTAGGACAGCTGTTTAATCAAAGTCTTACCTCTGGATACGTACCCAGGGAGTGGCGCACTGCAACTGTGGTCCCACTTCACAAAGGCGGTGCCTCCACAGACCCTGAAATTTCCGGCCCATTAGCTTGACAACCCTTATCTGCAAACCCATGGAGGGGCTCATAATGCACCACATAAATACATAGGAATTTGCAGACTTTGGATCCAACCCAGTTTGGCTTTGTCAAAGGCAGATCATGCCTTTTAAACTTGGTTGACTTTTTCAAACAGTCACCAAAGCCATTGATGAGGAAAGGCAGTTCATACAGCCTACCTCGATCTGGCTAAGGCCTTCGATACAATACCCCACTCGGGTATCATTGAAAACTCATCAGCTTAAATGTTAACCCATACATCACAAGATGGGTTGCAAACTGGCTGAGTGACAGAACTCACAGGGTCAGAGTTGCTGGCGCCATGTCAGACTCAAAGCCTGTCACAAGTGGTGTCCCACAGGGCTCAGTCCTGGGCCCACTCTTGTTTGGCATCTACTTTTCCAAGTACAAGCAAACACAGGAGGGTTATGGCTGACAAAGTTTGCAGATGACTGCAAACTGGGCACCATAGTAGAAAACACATCTGACACAGATATCCTTCAGAAGGGTCTCACAGAAACGGATAACTGGTGCCAGAGCCACGGCCTAAAGTTAAATGCCAAAATGCATAGTCATACCCTTCGGGAAAAACAAGGTTACCCCTAGCTACCAAATAGGTGGCAATCCACTGAGCACAGAAGAAGTTATCAGGGACCTGGGGACCCAGGTTGATAGTAGTCTGTCATTCGACACCCATGTAGCTAAAGTAGTTAGGAAGTCCTTCTACATTGCCCACCTTATCATGAAGGGATTCTCATCTAGATCAAGGGAGGTCATAGTCTCCCTTTACTCATCACTCATCAGACCAATGATTGAGTACAATGCCCCATTCGGAATGTATCTGACCCGACACTTGCAGCAGCTGGAGAGGCCACAAAAGTTCCTCACCAAAAGGATAAAGGGTCTCAAAAATCTGTCCTATGCTGCCCGACTGAAAGAACTCCAGCTCTATTCAGTCGCCACCGCTTGCTCAGAGGTGACCTTTGCCTTAACATACAAGGCCATGTCAAACCCAGATTTGATGAATATGCTTCACCTCAAAAATCTAGATCCATCAGAGCCACAAGGGCGGAGACTTAAACCTCATCGACTATTAATAGGATGTGCTGGAGGGATAGATTCATCACCCAAAGACTCCCTATGCTGTGGAACAAAATCCCGGTACATGTGAGGCAGAGCACCTCGCTGGCCTTGTTCAAGAGAAATCTTGTCCAATGGATGGGAGAGATCGCAGATATATATACCCCAGGAATTACCTCAGTGTCACTGCTCGACAGAGGCACAGCAAAATAATGGTATAGTTCCCCATACTAAAGGAAGCCATACACAAACAATAAATGCACCAGCCTCGGGCAGATAGCCTAGTATGAACCTATGAACCTATGAACCTATGAAAATAGAGAAATATTTAGCCATGCCTATCCATCATATACACAGGCTGGACATTATTAAACAGATACTGGTATGAGTACTTACACACTACTGGGACATCACCCCTCTGCCTTGATTCTTAGACCCACTGGTCCAAGAGCTCCCTCTTCCTCAGTTTCAAGTCAGCATAGTGGTGTTTGACCTGATTACCAGTCCAAGGGATACCAGTGGCACTGTTGAGGTCACGGGTGAGATGGTCCCAGGCTTCTGCTTTATCTTGGGAGCCTTGGTACTGTCCCTACAGCAGTCTCTCATCATGTTTTTTTACCAGGAGTCCTACCTTGACATTGGACTCCTGGATGTTCCAGCATTGTGCACGGAAGGGTATTCCCTCTCTGACTCCAACCATTCTGCCTACAGTGGGAAGCTGCAACCAGTTATGAGCTGTATTCCTGCCTGTGGGGTTTAAATATGGCCAATTTCCCACCCTTTGCCATGATTGGATGGTTTTTAATATTTTGAGCTAAGCTAAGCTACTGGGAAACCTGCTTAGCTAAGGTTGGTATTGCTTAAAGGGGCAGGTTCAGCACTGCTTAGCAATGGGAAAATCCATTTAGCTGCGCTACTCATTGCTTAGCAGTCATATTTACACAATGCTTAAACCTGATAAGCAAAGCTGTGAAATGCTTAGCATTGCTTAGTTTTCATTTTATAGACTATCTGCTGTATGGCATTGATTCATCATTCATTACTAATTATAAATTTGTTTACTGTCCCTGACATCCCACAATGTGCTTTCATTACATTTATTCATGTGTGACTATACTGTATGGGACACTTGTGTTTATATGGGGATTTCACAACTTTATTAAACTGACACCTCACATCTGAACCGAATGCAGTACTCAGGTTAACAAATATATGTTATTTAGTAGGTAATACAAAAAAATTGTTTATGCACTGCTGTCACATTTAAAATGTGAATTGGTTACAGTGGGCATCGAACAAGGAATGGCTGCTTACAAAGCATGCGCTCTAACCACTACACTATTGCAATACTGTTGATGGTGAAGGTCTCTTGCTATTTAACTTCTTGTGGTGTTTAAGCTGGACTAAGCGTAGCTAAGCAATGGGCACACCGGCGCAGCTATGCTTAAACTTTATCGCATTTATAAAAAAAAAGTTTTGTTGTGTTATTTTAGCTATACCCTTCAGAATATCCCTGCTAATGCTAAACCCTGTACTTTTATCAGTGTTCTGCTTCGTGGTGGGTGGGACATTTGTCCCTTTTGCCTTTGACCACTTTTGTTTTCCTGACAGGTTTGGAGTGTTATGAGTGTTCTCGCTTATTTTAATTGCCGAAAGGCAATTCTGGAGTGCAAGGGCATGTGTATTGTGAAAGTTCTGCTCTCAGACACACCCCCTGCACTCCTACACAGCTACATGTTCATTTAACAGCACAGGCAGCGCGCCTTCATGAATATGCAAGGCACTGCCGTGCTGTACAGGAGCAGTCCCTGCCATGTAGGAATAGCTTATTCCTGCATGGCTGCTTGCTGAATCCCAGTTTAAGTGTTTATTTAACAAGTTTTACCTTAACATTTTAAATAACTTACATTTGGTGCCAACAATTCTCAATTTGTCAAAGAGTAAAATTATATGCAAGTTTTTTTTTACATATGAAATCAATATTGTGGTGAATTGAGGCCTCCTCAAGCTACACACTTACTAAATAACAAGCATTTCTGATTTCTGTTACTTTCATTTCACTTCATAAATTAAATGTATCACAAATCTTTGATGTTTACAGAATACACAAAGGTTGCATCTTCAAATTAAAGCATGCCTTTACTGAATTAACTTTGTCACATTTCAAGTTTGATAACTGATATTTTTTCAGTTAAGGAATAATTTCTGAACTTAAATAACAGAACTTAATTATTTCACTAAAGTTCAATAACTCAGTTCTCTTTAGTCTCATTTAGTAACATAGCAACATTGCTAGGCAAGCAGTCACATAGCTCATAAGATGCCTATCCAAGTACTCCTTCTAGTAGACATATTTATAAGTTTTTGCTACCCTTTTTAATCACTTAAAAGTGCTCACATCCCAAATTGAGCAGGGCTATACATGATAACCCTGTTGTGAATTTCTCTTTACTCAGACAATCATCAAGACTTGCCTTAAAATAGTTGCAGGAGTGCTTTGCTTGATCTGTAGTGGTCAATCATACATTGCATGGGAATACTTTGAGTTTGGAACCTATAACTCCAGTTTGTCTTTTTGATTTGCTGGTGTTGACTTAGGTCCTCACTGCAGGTTTTGCAGAGCCACTGTGTTTTTTTGAAAAGAAAAAAAAATAGGACATTAGATCGGATTGGATCTTTAATAGCTCAAAAAGCAAGACTTAGGTCACATTAAAGCAACCAATATACTGATTACAAGGAAAGTCATGATAATCTATCCAAACAGTCAAAGGAGTTAAGGTCTTTAACTTTCCTCATTAAAAATCTGGGTCCTTTTCTACTGAGTGATATGCTTGGATTTGTGCATACCAAATGGGGCATTGTATTCAATGATGGGTCTGATAAGGGAAGAGTACAATGGTATGATGACCTCTTTGGATCTTGAGGACATTCCTTTGGATAATAACTACACCAAACAGAAGGATTTCCTGCATATAATGGAGACCTGATAACAGAATGACAGAAAGCTGCCCACATAGGTACCCAGGTCTCTTATGACTGTGTTTGTCTGAAGAAGAGTACCATTTATTACATAGGATGTGGAAGCAAACGTTTGCTGGAAGCCACTGTGCTGCACTTTTTTACATTTCATTTGAGACCAGTTTGGGTACACAAGTTATATGCATGTTCAACCCCTTGCTACAGTGGTTTAGTATTAATGGATGAGTGAATAATATTGTTTAGAATGCAATCATCAGTAAACCTGGTCAACCACACTTCTGTGATATTGGTTTGTATGTCTGCAAAATAAGGGTGAGATAGGAGAGGGCTCACTGCTGACCACTGTAGTTTCCCACAGCTTACAATGTTACATTCAGTAAGGGTACCAGTAACTTTCACAACCTGAGATCTGCTTGATAGGCAATTTGCAAGCCAATAGACAGTTTAGAGTTTTGCATTATATTTGTCCAATTTTTTTTCCATAACCTCTGTGTGTAGAATAGTGTCAAAGTCCTTGGCCAGGTCAAAATAGGCAGTGTGCAGTGAGTGACCACTGTCTGCAGCCTCTGTGACCTCTAAGCTTTACAAAGAAGCTTAATAGGTTCAAAAGATAGGACCTGACCTTCCAAATCTAAACTGACTGAAGTCTAGATCCGTTAAGTTGCCTATATATTCATAAATGAGTTATATGATGTGTTCTATAGCTTTGCATATAAGGCCTGTGAGGCTGATGGACTTATAATTATCTGGTTCCATACAGGGTTGATAGTTGGAAAGTAAAACAGACAAGTGAAAATATCTTTTTGAAAATCATCTATGTGTGTGCGTGTGCATGCATGCTCGGTTGTGTGCACAACAGCATCACACACACATACTTCAGCGGTTGCTTTATTAATAAGTTTTTTATAAACTTTTACACACAAAAGATTTTGTCCATTAAATAGGACAAATCTCTTTTAAGTCATGACTGATGCATTATCACAGAACCAAGCTTCTTTTCTAAACTATAACCCAAATGAGAGATGGTTTCAGCACTTTTACATTTTACTGTCCCAAAACATTAACCAGAACTTAATTTTGCTCTTCTTTACTGTTCCCCTTCTCAATATTTTTTTAAAACAACTTTAAAGCAAGGGATTGCAATTTTTGCCTCATTTTCTCTTTGCCGGTTTGATGTAAGCACTCACCAGCCACATGTACTTTAGATGGACTTTTCTTATGTCTTTCAAAAATAATAAAAAACTAATTTTGTTCTGCTTCCAACTCATATAGAACTTTTTCTAGAGCATTTAGTCTTTCATCTAGACTACTTATTATATTCATTTGCCTTTACTGTATTTCAGTTTGTCTTGCTGTTGTCCTTTGGTTGCTATAACATGCTGTCTTACAGCTTCAATGATCTTCAGCATGCCTAGTTTAGTAAGTGCACTGCTTAATTTCCAGTAGTAGCAGCACCTTTGGATTTGCACAGTTGGTTATCAGCATTCTCTTCAATTATATGTTGTATTTCATGTACAAACAAAAACAAAAAAGCAAGCTGGCTGCTTTTACTTCACACAAACTTATTTATTGTAAGTGCTTTCATTGAGGCATATACCCCAACTTCATTAGACAACTCAACAACACAGAAGACTTCATTTTATACTCACGTTCAAAATCAATTACACAATTAAACAATTAGTTGGGACTGCTTCGTATTTTAAAGTACCCATCATTTTTAACCTTTCAAAATACTGACAAACATTAAAATTGTTAAAAGCTATAAAACAGTATCAGAAAAGTGTTTACCCATTTTTGAAGACCATAATAAATCAAACCATATTACTCAATCATAAAAACATAGGATCATAAAATCATAAACACTACAAAAATATAAACATATTTGTAAAATTCTAGGAGTGTATAATACACTATTAGAAATATTTTTATATATAGTTGTATTTATACCTGATCTCAAAACTCAAAACCTCATAAGCACCTCAAGCGGACTCTAACGATCTAAAATGATATATTAGTTCATAAGCTAAATAAAATAAATAAAAACACAAATATGTCAGTAAAACATCAATTTATGTATGTACATAGCCTATGCTAATATAATACCTTTGATTAAAATTTATTAAATTAGTAACACTTAAAATATAAAATGTAGTGGGACTGTTAGTGTACAAACGTGACATGCTGCAGGGCAAAACACACCCACAGCCATTGCAAAGGTCAAAGCCCCACTTTCCAGGAAAGCCCTACACTCATAGCAACAGAAACAAGCCAGGATTTCTGTCAAATGTGCTGATGCATGCAGAAATCCACAGTAATAAGTAAAAATCTGTCCCTTCTTAGAGAAAAGAACACTAGAAATATTTTTTTTATCAAACTGATTAAATTTAACCGTAGCTGCTTGGGTTTGCCCATTGCTTAGCTACGCGTACTTTAGCTTAAATGGCACAAGAAGGTAGATAGCAAGATACATTCAGAAGAAACAGTACTGCAATAGTGTAGTGGTTAGAACATTTGCTTTGAGAGCAGTTATTCCTGGTTTGATCCTCACTGTAATAAATTCCATTTTCCATGTGAAAGCAATTCATGAACATTGTTTTTTGCTGTATAACCTACTATAACATATATTTGTAAATTGGAGTACTGCATTAAGTGCAGATGTGAGATGTCATTGTAATAATGTGGTAAAATCCACAGATAAACACAAGTGCCCCATACAGTATCCATACACATGAATCAGGGATACTAAAGAAAGTTGTAATGTGTAATGAATGATAAATTAATGCCATACAGCAAATAGTGTAAAAAATGTATAACGTTTCCAAATCAACCACTTTCCCAAGACCCATGTTTCTTTTCTTTCTAAATTACTGTGGGGGTAAGCGGGAGTAATCACTTTTAAGCAGTAGTAAGCTAGTTTAATCCTGTTTGTGCAGGAGTAAGCAATGCCTACACAGGATAAGCAATTTAGAGACTAAATGAGTGTAAGAATATTTAACCGGAAGTTAGCATTGCTTACCATCACGCAAACCCACGCAAAGCTGTTTACAACTGCTTAAAAGTGCCTTAATCACTCTGTATCCAACAGCCCTTGTTCTGCCCAGCAACAAAAGCCTTTGCAAGTCTCAACTCCAGGACCTTGCACACCATAGCCACAGTGATTTGCCACTACACCATACCAGGTGTACAAAAAATTGAGGTATACCCAAACAGATCCTCACTATAGCAAAATCACAATTTACACGTGAAAGGAATTTATAAACAATGTTTTGTTATATAACCTAATAAATAACATATATATGGGAAATGGAGTACTGCATTAAGTCCAGATGTGAGGTGTCATTGTAATAAAGTGGTGAAATTCCCCGATAAACACAAGTACCCCATACAGTGTACATACACATGAATCATGGATACTAAACAAATATATAACATGTAATGAATAATAAATCAATGCCAAACAACAAATAGTGTGCAAATTTAAAATAAGCAATGCTAAGCATTGCACCCTCTGCTTACCAGGTGTAAGCAATGCATAGCCCAGCTAAATAGATTTGCTCATCGGTATGCCCCTTTAAGCAATGCCAACCTTAGGTAAGCAGGTTTGCCCATAGCTTAGCATTTTCAAAACCATCCAATCACAACAAAGTGTAGGAAATCGGCCCTATTTAAAACCCACAGGTGGGAATACATCTCACAACTGGTTGCAGCTTCCTCCTGTAAGCACAATGGCTGGTGTCGGGGAAGGATCACTCTTCCGAGTGCAGCGCTGGGGCATCTAAGAGTCCAAGGTCATGGTAGGACTCCTGGTAAAAGACCAAGAAGAGAGACTGCTGCAGGGCCAATACTAGGGTTTCCAGTATAAAGCAGAAGCCTGGGACTGTTTTGCCCATGACCTCACCAGTGCCACTGGCATCCCTCAAACTGGTGAGCGGGTCAAGCATCACTATGCCAACCTGAAACAGAGGAAAAGGGAGCTCTTGGATCAGTGGATCCATGAAGCTAGGCAGGGTGATGTCCCAGCAGTGTGTAAGTACTCATTCTACTAACTGTTTAATAATTGCCTAGCTCGTGTATATTATGGATAGGTATGGCTAAATGTTCATCTTATGTCTCTGACAGCTGCAGCAGAGTGGGCTGTGAATCAGGAAGCCCATGCATGTAGGCTGCGTCGCAAGGTAGGTTAGTAATAATCTTACATGTACTGTCATAAGAAATAAATCTAAAAGTAGTAGAAAGTTAATTGCCAGTATAAAACCTGTATTGTGCATAGGATGTACTGACTAAACCAGACAATATGGCAGGAAGAAATCCAAACACAGGTACAAAGGAATAAATTCGAACACAAATCCACGCACTTCACCAGTAACTTGTTTATTGTAAACGATCTGGTACCTCGGCCTTTCGCCTTCAATGGATCAAATATGGCAGGAAGAGTCTCATATGGGTAGTATGTAAATAAAAGGGCAACAGCCTGGCAATAAACGTCTAACTCCTGGACTACTTGCATTTTCTCTGGTATCATATGGTAATGTAGTGTTGCATTCACTTAATTGTACTGTTGTATTAACCACTGTCACTCACACTGTGCTACATAATAAAACTGTCCAGGAATCCCTGTATAAGACTGTTGTAATTACAAAGTCAGATTGTAAAACCACAGAAGACTCATAGACAGAAATCAGTGCACAGCAATATCTAAATAGCACACTCAACTGTGATGTACACTGTTTTATTTTTAGCAGACACAGCCATGGTTCGAATCCTGTGAGTGGTAGTAAGCTGTATGCAGAATCATACCCCTCAACTGTACAGATTTGTTCAGAATGTCCAGATAATTGGCCCATATCCACTGCCTGTTATACTGTCCCTCTGGCAAATCAGTGTGACAATCTCTGAAATTTGGGCAGCTTTTAATGAAATATAACCGACTGTCAGACCTGTAAATATTCAGAAAATGTATATGAAAACAAACCTGTCATTGTAGCAACTCACCAAACGTTTATGAGGGCAGTTGTTAAACTATGTCCTAGTTCCACCTGCATGTTGACGAGCCTTGACCAGAGTGTGTGCAAAAAGAGATTGAGAGGTATGTGCATAACATCAACCTGGAATCTGGGAATATATGTAGAAACAGTCAGATAGTGTTAACAAACAATACCTCCACAGGTATACCAGTTAAGAGGTGTATACTGCAGGTAAATAACAGTTCACATATATAGTTGTCTGCAAACATACCACTGTCCAAACTAAGGCCATAGGGTAGTGTAATAATACCTGTAAGGTACAGATTACAGCAGTGACTAAGAAAGTAGTGAGAACTACAGGGATATACAAGTTATTAATTGACATATCTCTCTCTCCCCTCACCATATCTGCAACAATAATCTAAATACACAACTCAGTGGGTATGTGTACAATTAAATCTACTGTTGGGGCATATGTCCTATTGCTTGATAAATATTGAAATGTGTTTCCATGCATGTGCCATGCTGAAATACTCCCACATTGGTGGCATGCTGCCATCAATATAACCTGCATGCTGTTATAATGGCCACTGTGGTACCATATATGCATGTGTTCTGTTTGCTGTGAAACTGTTCCATATCTGGTGTTTTGGGTTAATGGGAATATCTATGCAGGCTGTTATACCTAATCCTGGAATGCATTGACTATTACTAACCCACATATGTTTTAAAATTGTAACACTATAGCATGTTTGGGAAGGCCGGTCTCAGCGGACCCACATCTCCCACCTCATCTGGCCATGGCACCAGGCACCAGAATGTCTGAGGCCCACCCCAGGTACTCCATGTCCGCTGGTCCTGCACCACCTTTGGGTGGCACCACCTCAGGGGATGTGGCTTGCCTCCCCCAGGAGTGGGCGCAGACAGGAAACTGTCACTCATAGTCAGGTCCAGGGTCTGGTGCGTAGCAAGCTCCGCAGGGTGTTTGGAGATCAGCTAAGCCAGCTTAAGGGCCACATGGCACATTTAAAGGGTCAGCCTGCCCCTCCTACCCAGCCCCCAGCACAGCCACCTTCAGCACCGTGAAGGTGCAGTGATGACTGCCCATGGATGGGGACCTCAGTCCCACTGTTTCCATTTGGGGGCTCATGGACTTCTGACTTCCAAACACCCCTCCCCATCCAAGGTGTTTACCCCACACATGTGTCATATACTGCCCCTGTATGCTGTCTTGTCTGTCTTGTCTGTCATCCTACCCAACCTACCTCCCCAAATATACATACTATCCTTCCCCAGCATTCCCCCCAAAAAAATCTCACCCCATACATAACTGTCCATTTCGCACACATGTCCACTGGACACTTCACAACATATTATTATTGTCCTGACCCCTCTCTGAGGAGTTTGAGGTTCCAAATCTACCTCCAAATCAGTGTATATGCACAGCAGTTGCTGTAGAAGAAATGGGGAGGTATGGATCTTCCCTACACCCATCTTGCACATCCCTAGCTATTTTCTCTACTGCCATTCCCTCTTTGTGCCTTTATTTCACCATTTTCCTATCACCCCTTTTCCTTTTCATTTAAAGAAATTAGAGTGGGGGTAAGTGGGAGTAAGCACTTTTAAGCAGCAGTAAGTGTGTTTAATCCTGTTTGCACAGGGGTAAGCAATGCCTACACAGGATAAGAAATTTCGAGGCTAACTGACTGTAAAAATATTTAACCGGATGTTACCATCAGTTTCCATCATGCAAACCCACGCAAACCTGCTTACAACTGCTTAAAAGTGCTTTAATCACTCTGTATCCAACAGCCCTTGTTTTGCCAATTGACAAAATAGCCTTTGCAAGTCTCGAACCCACGACCCAGCACACCATAGCCAAAGTGATTTACCACTAAAGCATGTCAGATATAAATAACTCTGATGTTTTCTCAAACATATCATCCAGCACAGTCATTCAATAGTAGAGGAAATGTATTTATATATGCAGATGTGTGTGTGTATATATATATATATATATATATATATATATATATATATATATATTTATATATATTTATATATATATATATATATATATACATATATATATATATATATATATATATATATATATATATATATATATATATACACACACACACACACACACACACACACACATATATATATATATATATATATATATATATATATATATATATATATATATATCTACATATATATGCCTTCGTACAGAGAGACACAAAGTCATAAAATACCAGGATGTGCAGACAGAAAGGAGGGCAATGTGGAAGGATACCCAGACAGTTCCAACAGTAGTAGGAGCAACGGGTCTTATAAAAAAGAATTAAAAAAACAAAAAAACAAAAAAAAAAAAGCAAGTAATCTCCATGGTATCCCCAAAGTTTCAAAACAACCCACTAAACAAGTACAGTGGGTCCAAAAAAACAAAACAGTGTAAGGAACTTCTCTGTGTGGAAGATGTTTGTTAATCACATATATATATATATATATATATATATATATATATATATATATATATATATATATATATATATATATATATATATATATATATATATATATATATTTATATATACATATATATAGATATGTATGTATATACACATACACACATATACATATATTACTACATGTATAGGAATATATGTATATTTAACATATATATAGGAAGATACATATTTAGAGGGTGCACAGCATATTGAACAGCCAGTATTCCTACAGTTGCCACCTTTTAAAATAGACAGTGTTTGATTCTCTGATACAAAAGACAATTATTGCATTAAACATATAACCACAGAGAAGTCAAAGGATATAACACCACACACAGGTCTGCATGCATGAGAAATGTTTATTCGTGTACTATTTCAGTCATATATAC
Organism: Protopterus annectens; assembly: GCF_019279795.1. Classification (NCBI taxonomy): domain Eukaryota; kingdom Metazoa; phylum Chordata; order Ceratodontiformes; family Protopteridae; genus Protopterus; species Protopterus annectens. The sequence goes on from NC_056731.1 coordinate 1,353,460,549, forward strand.
CATTTCATATAGCTGTTAGGTGTCTGAAATACAGACTGAGTAATGCAACTCTCAAGCAAAACATTTTATACAGTAATCTGAAAGCATAACATATGTTGCTGTCCAGGCCAAGGCCTTCAAGCAGTACAACAGTAAAGAAACACTGGTCTGGAAGATATGAATCAATCAACAGTAAATAATGCAGATGTAGTTCAGCAGCCTCTAATTACGCTCTGTACTCAACCCCTAGGGGGAAGAGAATTAAGTTGTCACATTGAAGATGTATCTGGTACATAGCAATGCTTAACTTAAACCATCACTAATCACACTGACAAACAGAACTGCCTGTAAGACAGTAAGCACTAGCTCACCAATGTTCCCAAGGTGAAATGTATGAAAATGTACAGCCATATACCTTAAGGTGTCTTACTACTGATATCCCTCACATGTTGTAACAGCCTAGGATATATATGGTGCTTACCCCTTCTTCATAGAATGACTTACATGGGCATATAACAGTGTTACATACACTGACGTCTTGACTGTACAAGGACACACACGTGTAGCCAACATATATATGGAACCTACCCCACAATATGTGTGGGGGTCCACAACATCACTGGAATGATGCCAGGAATGCCAGCACGACATGATGATAGGCCACTACTTAACAACCTCTTACTGCATGACATATGGACAAAGCCTGGTATATAGGTGGAGGACAGAGGCTGGAACATAGGGCCATATTTGCAATGTTGTTGTTATACACTGAGAAAGTTGCTGGTGTTACAGGATTGGTTGCAACATACCCTTATTCAGGAATATGAAGTCAGAAAAACAAATGGATGTAGTGATGTACTGATAGCAATCAACAGACAGAATGCCAGTGATATATCTGAGACAAGACCTGTGTGGTGAACAGACAAAACATAACAGCCAGTCCTTTGGCCATCATGTGGATAGGCCCACAGTTGAGAGCTATGCAGACAGACTGCATTCCATGCTAAACTAGTATGTACACACAAACCCTTTAAAACTAGCAGTATACAATGCATATAACAACACTACTCACACTGTCTGTGGGTCTGGAACCGTATAGAAATATGTAGTTGGCCTGTGTCTGAAAGTCCTGTTGTAAGAGGTATTTCTACCTGCTGTCTGTAACACTACTTCCCACACACAGGAAGGATGCCTTCCATACAGGAAAGGTAAAGGGACAGCGTTCACATGATTTAGTAATTTATAGTAGTGGGTTGCCACGACAGTGGTAATTGGAACTACTACACAGCTGGCTGCATGCAGGTAGCAAGTGGTGAACGCTGATTGGTGGAGAGGCCATCACCTGATCATATGCATCACCTACAAAATCCATGCTGCAATCTATTCAAAGCAGCTCAATCCCAGTAGCAGAGAGAGACAGAGAGAGAGAGAGAGATAAAATCAACAAACAAACAAACAACCAGTAAAAAAAAAAAACATTTTTTCACCAACTGAACCTACAAACATCCCGACATAACTAAGGGGACACATATAACTCTATTCAGAAGAGATGACAATCCTACAGCAAATATGTGAAACATATATGCATCTAATTGTAGTACTTGGTCTATAATAATCGGGTAGATGATGTGGAATGACTTATAAGTGCCAACAGGAGTTGTAATAATGTCCTGCTGAACAACTGCTATGGGCAATAGTGTCTGTCCCTGTGGGCAGTGGGACATACCTGCCAACTGTGCAGATCACACATATAGATAAATACATGTCCCCTACTGTTGAATGACAGTGCTGTACGATATGTGTGAAAGAACATCACACATATCTACACACACACACACACACACACACACACACACACACACACACACACACACACACACACATATATATATATATATATATATATATATATATATATATATATATATATACAGCAGTAAGTGGGTGCAAAATGGACAGTTATGTCTGGTGTGAAATCCATGTTGGGAACACATTGCCCTTGCTTGTGAAGGTGGGATTGGTATTTTGGGGATGGATGGTATTTATATTTAGGGAGGTAGGTTGGGTTGGAAGACAGACAAGACAGCATACAGGGGCAGTATATGACACTTGTGGTGGGTAAACACCTTGGATGGGGAGTATTGTTTGGAATGTGGAAGTCCATGATCCCCCATATGGAAACAATGGGACTGAGGTCCCCACCCATGGACAGTCACAACTGCATCTTCACAGCCCTGAAGGTGCCTGGGCTGGGGGCTGAGCAGGAGGAGCATGCAGACCCTGCAATTGTGTACTGAGGGCCTCAAGGTGGTGTATCACATCCCCCAAGTCTCTGTGGAGTTCCCTATACACCAGACCCTAGAACTGACTTTGGGTGACAGGATCCTGTCTGTGTGTGCTCCCGGGAGGGGGGGTGAACACCATCCCCTGAGGTGGTTCCACCTGAAGGTAGTGCAGAACCAGTAGATGATGATGTCCCAGGGTGGGTCCCAGATGTGATGCGGCCTGATAATATGGCCAGATGAGGTGGGAGAGGTGGTCCTGCTGGCAACTGTCTTCCCAAACATGCTATTGTGTCACAGTTATAGAACATATGTGGGTAGTAATAGTCCACACATTCCAGGATTATATCTAACGGCATGCATACATACCCCCATTAACACAAAACAACAGATTTGCAGCAGTCACATACCAAACAGAACACATGCATATATGGAACCATAGTGGCCATTATAATGGCATGCAGGTGACATTGTTTGTAATAGGCCACCAATGGTAGTGTTTCAACATGGAACATGGCTACAAACACATTGCACAAATTGTTGTACAATATGATAAATGTCCCAGCAGTTGGTCTGCTGTAGACATACCAGTTGAGTTGTGTGATCAGATTGTTGTTGCAGATATGGTTGGGGGAGATAGAGATGGGTATTAACAACTATTATATGTTTTCTTCTTTATGTCTTTCAGGCACAATGTCTCGGGAGAGAATACTGATCTACATACCCCAGGAAAATGACATCATCATTACATACTTGGTGCAGCACTACCACACCCTGTTTGGGTGTACAGCCCATGACCTGCAGGAGAGGACCGCCCTGTGGAACAATCTTGTCCACAGGGTAAATGATGTTGGCCCGCATAACTGCAGTTATGAGCAGGTCCAACATCGGTGCACTGATCTACTCCACCATGCCAATCGGCATGCTGCTGTAGTTAGGAGTGGATACCAGCTTGTCACTGGGGCGGTCATGCCATTCAGACCCACTGACACATGCTGAGGAGCTCCTCACCAGCCTCTGGGCACCTGCCCGCCTGCAAACATAAGACCTGGAGACCATTGTGGAGGTGGGTGCTACCCACACAATGGATGAAGAGCGTGCAGGTAAGGCCAGAAGGCACATCAATAGAACACTGATGCTTATCCATCTGTAGAGTTTAATCATGCATATGTGAGATGAAATATATATGGTCTGTTGCTGCATTGTAGTAATAAACAGATGTGCATAATCTGTAGTATTGTGGGTTTGTACTGTTGATGTACTCTAATGCTGCTCCCACCCTGTACCAATGCCACAGGTGTGGCTATTGACATCACATCTCTCACACAGCTGTGTAGGTCCCTCTGGTATACCTCCAGGGCAGCAGCCTGTAGCTGGTGAGTATGGTGGTTGTTCAGGTTTGCCAATACACCGGCAATGTCATGGCCATTGTATATTCCATGCACACATTTAACGCACCTACCCATAATGCATGCTGTATATGTTCGCTTATTATTGCTGTTAACTGCACTGAATCACAGTGGTCACCATGGTGGCATATCTGAAGGGTATGTAAGAGTCCTGCAATATAACTAACAACCTGTCATTGCAAGATGTGTGCACAGAGATGAATATAATGGTGGGACAAATGACCTATAGTAGGTACATGTCTGAAACATCACCCTTATACAGTGCTACAACAGTATATATACCACTATTACAATGGTAACTGTTACAGATCTACATAATGGCATATCACAATACTGCATTCCACAACCCTTACAACCTGTAATGTGGTCCTAACATGAGCAATGAATGCGTAATATGGAATCCAGTATTATGACAGCAAATATGGGGAATACATACCTTCACAAACACTGGAAGCATATGTGTGCATGCACTCCAAATATATTGTGGAAGCAGCTTTTGAGATACTGACAGCATGCACTCTTCATGAGTATGGACCTTCCAGCAAGTACAGGTCCTAAATGTCACACCAAGAAATGGTCTGCTGTCCAAGACATTTTGCTATCAAATGTGCCACTTGCACACATCTTACAAGCCATGGAAGGGATCCCATGCCCAACAGGTAGCATCCAGGGGTTGGACATGTAGCCTTACCTCACCATTGCATATACCATGGCAAACAGTGCAGAAAGCCATGTATGTGGCAAAGATTTATGGGACAGGATTAATGTAGAAAATAAACAGGTGGCCATCCAAGACAGATGACACCACATGTTGCAAACTGGTCATGCAGGCTGCCTAGTAACATGCCACAACACTGAGAGAGTTGCAGGAATGTCTAGCAAGTACTGACTGTGCAGTACCCGTGTTAGCAATTCCCTGGTCTCTGCATAAGTGTGGCCCATGAGTTAGGGTAATTAGATGAGACAGTTGTTCCACAGGAAACATCAGCCAGGGCTTTCTACAGGTAGCTTATGCATAACATCCAAAGTCCCCCAAAGGCATGCATTGCAATGTGTACTGGTGTACCAAGACCATGTTGGAAACCTACAGATAGTATCAATTAACATACATGTGTTGCACAACCAACACCTCACCCCACCTCAGGCCCACCATCCCCATCTGTACCTAGCTGGTGCCAGTGTACACTTGTATGTTTGCCATTTATTAGCAGGGACTAGGCCTGTACACATGGTGTTCAGAGTTTGGGACACTGCAAAATGACACACATGTGTAGGCCATAGTTGTCAAGCATCTGCAAAAAGGCTGAGGATGGTGAGGGGGTGTCATCCTGAAATACAACAGTGCACTGAAGCAGAGATACAAAGCTCACTAAGAATTACTGTATCTGCACAGTGTCAAGGTCATTAATTGTGGCAGACATAACCTTGACTCCACAGCAATAGTAATGGCACTTTGTGACCTCCAAGGGCTGTGCACATGAGTTGACCTTGCAATCATGCAGAGATGGGGGACATTTGCAGGGCAGAGTGACCAAATATTGGCAAATGCAGATGGCCCATGCTAGTACACCCCTTCCAGGAATAGTGACTGCTGTAGTACACATAACAGTTGGTGCAACAAACCATCATGATAAGGGTGTGCACACATATGCACCCACAAATTGTATGCATCTCAATCAGCATCTTCACAACTAACACATTTGTTTGATACTACATTTGATTGCACAGGTCATATGTCACATATCAGGTTTGTGTAATGTTAACATATGCAGTAATGTGGCCCCATGGCATATCAGGGAAGAGGGTGCCATATCAGTAAGGGTGTGTACACTCCCCATAGCCATGGTAAGGTTTGAAGGTTGTCAGTGTAATTGTATTTTATTGGCCATACATGCGCCACTGATGATGAGATCTGTAAATCAGACATCAGGCATTCACAAATGACATTTGTCCACATATCATCCCAGATAGCAGATGTGAGCAGCAGAGCAAACATAACTGACACTCATATACACATTCAGCAATGGTGTGTACACCTGTGAGGTATGGTGCACAGTACATGCCAGGGTGCCGAACAGGTGCATAGCAATATGTGTACATGGGTGCAGTATGTTCCAGGGGAAGGGGCATCACCTACTAACACAACCCATGCATCACAGAGATGTATAATGTTGGTAACAGGGATTGACTATAACTGCACTACATGCTGTTGAGTGCCATATGTCATGAATGTTGACAGATGGGTAATGAGAGGTCTGTGTGTAATATCATTGTGCGACCTCACCTGTAAGTCTGTGTGTGTGTGTGGGGGGGTTCATTTGTCTGTAAGTGCTTTCTGGTGAAGTGGAGGAGGGGTTGATGTATGTAGAATGCATGTGTGTGTGTGTGTGTGTGTGTGTGTGTGTGTGTGTGTGTGTGTGTGTGTGTGTGTGTGTGTGTGTGTGTGTGTGTGTGTGTGTGTGTGTGTGTCCAAGTATGCACACGTGAGTGTGGGATTGTTCATACCTCTCAACTTCCTTTAGAAATCATGCAGTAGATGGAAATAGACAGACACATTAGACACCAGAAATACTTTTCTGAAAGGTAATCACAGAAAGCTGTTAGAATAATAAAGTCTGCAGCATAAAAGATGCATTGGCAGGGAAAACTAGACACCAGGGATACTTTTTTAATTGCAATTAGCAGAAAGGTGAAAGAATATCCAAGCATGCAGCACTAAAGATGCATTGGGGAATTACTAGACAATACTAGAGAGTGTTTCCAAATATTACTGTAGTCCACATAAAAAGTTAATAGAGCAACAGATCTTGCATCTACTGAACAATAGTTAAGTATGGAACTCCAGTGCATGACATTATTGACTGACTGTAGTAGCCCATAACATATGGGGTCCATGCTGAAGAAGTCTGGACAAAACCAGGGTGAACACTTGATTACATCAGGGAGTCTTTGAAAAAATGACGCAAGTCAAGTAAAAGAGTTAATGGAGTAACAGGTCATATTTTGTGATCACTTTTCTGAGCAATTAGAAGAATGATACGTTAATGATTGGTATTATTGACTGTAATTATTCAAGACTGATGCAGGATGGGAAAATAAGAGAAAAAACTAGGGGCAGGTAAGTAGTATGGTGGAATGTCAGTATGTGTGTGTGTGTGTGTGTGTGTGTGTGTGTGTGTGTGTGTGTGTGTGTGTGTGTGTGTGTGTGTGTGTGTGTGTGTGTGTGTGTGTGTGTACTGTTAAGCAATGACGTACATGTCTTAAAGTGCATTTCTTGTTTTCCCTTCACAGGTGGCGAGGTGGGTCAGGGTCCCTCCTGCAGGCAATCTGATGTTGGTGTCCATACAGACACTGAAAATGATGATAAGTGTGTTGAGGCACAGGCAGGGTTGTCAGGGGCTGAAGCTGCACCATCGTTTGACTTCCCACTGTTATCCACCCCATCCCTGCACACAGTCAAATTGTCTATACATACTCCATCACCAGTGGCCATAACTGAGGGACACTTTGTAGTTAGTGGCATAGGACAGGACAGTGTGGTATCTATGGCATGTGTGTCTGGGCACAGCAGCCATAGCTGGATGTCTGGTGGGGTACCACATAGGCAGATGTACAGGGGTGCTTGTTGGAGGGCTGATGGTCATCAGGTCCCTGGCAGAAGTGCCACATCTGGTGCCAACAGATGCATGCTTCAGGCTGCCATGAAGGCAGACACGTATGGAATGGTACACAAGACAGGCTCTGAGGCCACAGAGGGTTACTCATTCAGCTGTTACTAAGAACATCCGTGATCTTGCAGGTCCCCTCCGTTATTTTGCAGAGGTCATGGATAGATGGTTGGGTGAGATGATGGGAATCCTTGACCATGGAATGTCTGTGCTCGAGCATATGGTGGGAGTGGTGCAATGGCCACATGGACATAGGCCAGCAACACCAACAGCTGGAGGTCGACGTGGATGTGCCAGAACACAGAACCACTCCAGTAGTGGCAGTACCAGCCCCAGCACTGCATGGGGGCACTGTCCACACCACACCACAGCAGGCCACATGCACATGGCCCTGGCTGGTCTGAAGAGGGACCTGTATCCAGCGGACATATGTCATCATTAGGGGAGAATACCATATCATGGCTTGTACCTGGTGGTGCTCGTGGAACCACTGGCAGGCACAGTTCTTGTGTCCATAGCCAGAGATGGTGAACTGCACACCCTGCCAGGTATGGTCTGCAGCTGTCCAACAAACCTATGTATAGGGCAGCCACATGGCAGAACTGTTTGCATGCATACACACACACACACATTACCAACATAGCTAGGGCAACCCCATAACTACACACACCACATCACAACAGTCCAATTAATAATTAATCCCCCTCATTCACACACATGGTGTCAAACATATGGCTCAGCCTAGGTCTCTGGCAAATCAACAACACACCCTGTGTATATGATGATACCTGTACCACATCCCTGTCATCCATAACATCGATGCAGGGACAGGCTCATATGGTTCTGGTGAATAGAGTGACTATACTATGGTGTACCAATGTAATGCTGTGTAATATCTTGTCAACAGTAAAGTTTAATGCTTACATGTCAGGAAGTGTAGCTGTCCACCCATGATTCATTATAGCTGTTATTAAAACTCAATGATTGTGGTCTCCATAATGTATTCTGTTTGTGTTGTAGGTGTCCATGTGTCAGCAGGATGATGGTCTGCTGTTCTATCTTACAAGGGGTATGGCACTGTGGTGACACCTTGGCTGTGCCATATCCTGGGTACAGGTGAACACATGTCACAGGTCTGTATAACAGTTAACTACATGAGCCACATGGCTGATAGGTCTGGGGATGTATACAGGTGAGTGCATGGTGGCTGATGACAGCAATCCTTCTACAGTGGACCATGGTAAGTGTACTGGGTTGTATACACCACATGTTTGTGTATAACATACACAGAGGCTTTGGTGTTGAGGCAATACACAGAGATTACTGTACACATGGATGGATGTACCTGTGCAAGGAACCCATTTTAGCCTATGTAATTCCACCAAGACAGAATAGGCACAACAACACATTGGGAAATAAGCAGTCTACTAGTTTAATGTCATTGACGATGGTACTGGCAGGGTATATGTCCCCTTCTCCAATGTAGTGCAATCCTCAACTCAGAAAACATAGGTGT